>NC_052351.1:5641831-5677250 GCF_009727055.1 Benincasa hispida | reverse complement strand
CTCCCAAATCAGAAGATTTCTCTCAACTACTTAGGCCAAAAGCTTTGGCCCTGACATTGGAACTTCTGGCAATTGTTGGTGCATGTTGGCCACCATTGCTTAGAAACTCTCTCAGACTCATACGACCTGATTGCCTTCTATCTTGGGGTTAATATTGCTTCAACGCCATTGCCTACACTTCAATATTGGTTGCAGTTTGGTCGAAACAAACCAATACTCCCAAGATAAACAGGTGCCTACGAAGAACACAAAACTGCAACAAATAATTACTGCCAAGTCCCCGCAACGCGCGCCAAAACTTGATGACAAAAATTAGAGGGACGCAATTATGCGATGCAATGTCTTAAGTTATGCGATAATTCTCATCGTCGGTGTCACACGTTGGAATAAAAAATATGCGTTAACGAATGTATGCGATGACCATGCGTTCCCATCACAAGTTTTCTTTAGCTCGCGCCAAGTTATAATCGCAAACGCAAGTTTCTCCGGGTATCTGAGGTCGAACTCAGACTTGTAGCTAAAGCTATGCGGTAATGTGATGCGGCGGATGAATAAAAGAATGATGGAGGTAAGCTAAATATCTACTCCTACTCCTAACTAACAGACAAAGCAATGAGAAGTATGAATGAGAGGTAGAGACACGACAACTGTTGATGTTAAGTAAATGATGGAAATAGATAAATTGTGCAGATATCTTCATCGAACCCTTAAGGAGTACGCAAGCAACCCACTAACACAAACCTATTATATACTACAAACTTGTTTCTAATCTAGAATGTATGCGAGTGATGCAAAATAGTCAAGAGGCCTTATTCTTAAGTCTTATTCTGTCATAGTGCTTTCACAGATAACAATGACGCATACCGCACTATCCTACTCTGGAGCATGCAATTCCTCTCCGTAGGGATGAACGTGTAATAGCAAACGGGAGCTCATTCCTTAATTCCCCATTCTTGCTAATGCTCTAATCCACTCTCTCAAGTCTTAGATTTGTTTTTAGACCTACTGCTACAGTATCACAAGATGAATGATGCCTATAAGAATAGGTAATCACATAAACTTGCTGCGTAAGATTTTCCTATCTCTAGTAAACATCTGGCTTACCATTATACTTTAATGCGACAACAACTACTTACCCTTGCAGTTGGTTTTGTTGACTTTACTGGGAGACTCCTTGCGGTGACAACACTCCAATTTCTCCACGGACGTCTTCTACTCTATCTTTACCTTGCTTTCTTAGTTTAGTTTATTTTCATTGTTATTTTGGATATGCAGCTACTTCCTTGGTTGTGGTGTGTTTGCTCCTTGCAGGTGCGACAATAATTCTCCTCGGTGCGTAGTTTCAACGAAAGAATTCCCTCCATCCTTCGACGCATGGCTTCGATCGCGTGAATTCCAAAGCATGATCGCATGCATTATTCCACCTAAGTTTCTTTTCTTTTTATCTTTTATGCATTATCCTTTTGAAATTCTCTTTTCCTGATTGCGTTCCTTTGCGATGCATCTATGATAGAAAGTATAATTCACCGCATCTGCTAACTAAGCATTGCAAGGCACTTTTTACTTTTAATAGCTTCTTCAAATTTCGAAAGTCTTTTTATTTTGCGCAAACCTTTGCTCAAATATTTATTACCGCATTTCTGTTGATTTTGTTTTTAGCTTTGCGGTGGGAACGCTGCCAACATCTAAGTTTGGGGGTGGCAACGATCTCAGAGAATTACGTTCATTACATTGCGATCAATTTCTATAAAAAAAAAAAAAAAGAATTTTGAGAATAACAACTCCAATGTCAACGCAATGGGGAAACCCATGTTGATAAGAGTTAAGTTGTGAAAGGCACTTACCCGTAGTTGGATGTCTGCATGACACACGTAGGGGCAAGCCAAAACGAAGGTAAGTCACTAGGATCAATGCATAAGCGCAACTTCTCTATCCAGTGCAAGCCAAAACAAGCAAGACAAGAGTTGAGTTGAATATGGAATGCAACCGAAGTTGGATGCCCGCATGACACACGTGGGGTTAAGCCAAAATGAAGAGCGTAACCAGGTTCAACGCTGCATTCTAATAAGTAATCGCAAAGTTTTGATATATTTTGAACGAACGCATTCTCAAAAGCTAAACAAAAAGTTGCAGTGAATGAATAAAAAGTTTTTGAGCAAAGGCTTGCCGGATTTAAACTTAGAAAAGATCTTTTTGAAGAAGCAGCCGAAGTGGAGGAGATCGTTGCGGCCATGGTTAGAGGTATGAGTAAATTATATTCTGAGAGGCTGGTCATCACAAAGGAAAGTCGGAAGGTGAGTTAGAATTTCTTGAGTATAACACATGCTTGAGGACAAACATGATTCTAAGTTTGGGGGTGTGATGATATGCAGAAATGCACGTCATCTTAGGCCTTTTATTTAGAATTATGAGGGCTGTTAAGCAGAATATGCTATGTTAGAAATTCATGAGAAAATGAATTTACGTCGTTCAACATTAAGAATCTCGGCTAACCCACTATTATGCGTTACTATGCGTTCAATTGTCTATTTTTGTAGCTAATGCAGGAAGTGGACGTAGAAGTGGAAGTCGGGCTATCACATAGACGACTACATGTGGAGAAATTCTCCATCGCATATGCTAATGCATACGATCAACGCATGGGTATTGCGGTAATCGACCGCATGCGTCTATCGTATAGGAGTTGCGATCGTCAAGCGATTGCGGTCATCATGTAGAAGTGGTGGTAATCAAACATATACGGTCATTTCAAGATTGCGGCTACACGATGATAACCATGATAGAATGATGAACACAAGGTTGGTGGAATGGAGGTATCAACGCATATCTCGGAAAAATCAAAAGATGATGTTGACATTTCACCTACCACGCCATCAACAGCAGAGATTCAGAAAAGGACTAACGCGCCACGAATGTCAGAATCAGAGTAGGTCCATTAATATTTTCGGCAATCCAGCTCTATAAATAGAAGCCGATGAACAGAATTTCATATCATCTAGATTTTTTGCCTGAGGCTCGCCTTAGGGCGGTCCCTGTGATCCAGACTAACGCGTGGGAAGAAAGCTTGAGAGTTCTTCATCTTCTTCCTCCATTCCGAGTGACGACTAAAGCCTTCGCCGGAGTTAGATCTCAAGAGAGTCAGCTCCACCGCCTTTCCATGACACCACTGGCAGCCTTGACACACATCCGCTGGAAGCAAAACATTGCTTCCAACTGGTCCTTTCATTTTCTCTTCTTTTCTTATATTGTATTGTATTACATTTTGGATTAAGGAATTAATACATTGTGTGTTCAATGCATTTCTATGTTTTTTTCGATTCCATCTCCATCTTTCTTTACTTGGCATCCTTAATTTTCATTGCATCACTTAGTGAGACTGTTAGAGTATCGCATACTTAGTCATGTGGATTAGAGATATGAAGCATGTAGCAAACCACTGAAAGGTATGTGTTGTGCGAGTGTGTGAGAAAACCTTATTTGCTTAGTGTGAAGCTGTAGCAACGCCTATCTATAGGCGGACGCAATGCTTGTCTATGAGTAAAGTTAGCAACAACCAACTGCCCGGGAGGGTAATTAGTTGGTCGCATTAAGTAATGTAAGCCAGTGTTCACTAGAGATAAGAATAATCTTACGTCAACCAAGTTTATGCAGTTACCTTGTCTTATGAGCGTATCATTCATCATTTAGGCATACTTGATAGAGTAGTTTAAAAATCAAATCTAAGACTCGAAAAAGCATATTAGAACGCATAAGCAAGAATGGGGAACTTAGGAATGAGCTCCGTTTTCTATTACACAGCGTATGCACCCTACGAAGAGGATATTGCATGCATCCAAAAGTAATAAGATACGGTGGCGTTATGGGGTCATCTTATTTATGTGTGAGAGCACATGAGCAGGAATAGAGACTTAGGAATAAGGTCTCTCGACATTTCGCATATACATCGCATACGTTCTAGATATAGGCACAAGTGTGTGTAGCAGGATTGCATAGCTTGCGTTGGCTGAGGTTACCCTTGCGGTCACTCTTAAGGGTTGCGATGAAGATATCCTCACATTTTATCTATTTTCCATTATTTTACTTCACGTCAACAGTTGTCATGTCTCTACCTCTCATTCATACTTCTCATTGCTTTGTCTGTTAGTTAGGAGTAAGAGTAGTGTTTAGCTTATACCCTCCATCATTCTTTTATTCATCTGCCGCATACACATTACCGCATAGCATTTAGCTACAAGTCCTTGAGTTCGACCTCGGATGACCAGAGAAACTTGCATTCGCGTTATACTTGGCGCGAGCGTAAGAAAACTTGTGACGGGAATGCATGGTCATCGCATATATTCGTTAACGCATATTTTCATCATCGGATGACTATCGACGCATAAGAATTATCGCATAACTTAAGACATGCATCGCATAATTGCGTCCCTCTAATTTTCGTCATCAATTCATCGCATAGATGTTGCGGCTATTAATCGCATGCGTCCACCGCATGGAGGTTACGGCTACAGAGTAATAACTATGATATAAGGGTGATCACAAAGGTGGTGAAATGCGCTGGTACTTTGGAAACCAAGCATGAATGCATACCTTGGGAGTATCAAAAAGATGATGTTGACATTTCACCTACCACGCCGTTAGTAGCAGAGATTCAGAGCAGGTCCATCACGCTGTTAGTGGCAGAGACTCAGAGTGGGACCATCAATGTTGTCGGCGATTAAACCTGTCTCTTATACACATCTAGATGTGTATAAGAGACAGCGCCGTTAGTGGCAGAGATTCAGAGCAGGTCCATCACGCTGTTAGTGGCAGAGACTCAGAGTGGGACCATCAATGTTGTCGGCGATTAAGCTCTATAAATATAGCCTTAGAGCCCAAATTCAAGGTATCCGAGTTTCTGCCTGAAGGCAGATCCTTATGATCATAGATGAGAGCATGAGAAGATATTCTTTGAGAGTTCTTCATTCCTTCAATCCATTCCGAGTGACGACCGAAGATTTCCCAGAGATAGATCTCGAGAGAGACTACTTCACCGCCCATCTATGGTACCACCAACAGCCTTGACACACATCTGATGGAAGCAAGAGATTCCTACATCTAGCCCTCCACTCTTCTTCTTATCTCTGTATTGTGTTACATTTTGGCTTAAGATATTAATACATTTTGTAAGCAATGCATCTCTTTATTTCCTTCGACCCCATCTTCATTATCTTCTTCTTTATACTTTCATTGCAACGAACTAAGTAAGATTGCAAGAGGATCGCATACTTAATCATGCGGCATAGACATATGAAGCATGTAGCAAACCGCTGAAAGGTGTGCGTTGTGCAAGTATCGTGAGTAAATCCTCTTTACTTAGTGCGAGGCTGAAGCAACGCTTGTCTATGAGCTTATCAGTGGCAACTAACTGCCCGAGAGGGTAAGTAGTAGTGGAACGCATTAAGCAAAGTAAGCAGTGTTCCCAGAGATAGGACTAATCTTATGTCAACCATGTTTTGTGTGATCATCTTGTCTTATGTATGCATCATTTACCCTTTGGACATACTTGAGAGAGTAGTCTAAAGATAGAATCTAGGCTTGAGAGAGTTGGATTAGAATTGCATAAGCAAGAAGTAGAAACTTAGACATAAGTTTTATATGCTATTTACACATCGCATGCGCCCTATAAATAAGATATGGTGGTATGCGGTCACCTTGTTTTATGTATGCATCAGTCATCGCATAGGCAAGAGTAGAAACTTAGAAATAAGTTCTATCGACATTTTTTCATATGCCTCGCATGTGTATATTTGTGTATAGCATGATCGCATAACTTATGCTGGCTGGGATTACCCTTGCGATCAAGCTTAATGATGCGGTGAAGTCACCCCCTCCACCATTTTATCTATTTTTCCATGCATCTTATTACGTGTTAACAGTTGCCGCATCTCTACCAACTCTCATAGTCATACTTCCATTGCTTAATCTGTTTAGTTAGGAGTAGAAGTAGCGCATAATCCTTTAACTTCATTATTCTTTTATTCTTCGTCGCAAACACATTACTTCGCAACATTTAGTTACAAGTCCCTGAGTTTGACCTCGGATCACCCCGAGAAACTTGCGTTCTCGTTATACTTGGCGAGAAAGTAAGAAAACTTGTAGCAGGAACGCATAGTCACTGCATACACTCTTAAATGCATATTGCATATTTTTTAGTCCAATGCATGACCATCGATGCATGGAGATTAATGCACATCATAAGACACACACATATTTACTCTCCATTGTCCACGCATCAATTACATGAATACTCGAACTTTATGTGGAGACATAAGAGATGATCAAGTTCAATAAATAGCCAAAATGGTATATAGTATACGAATAAGGTTGGGTACCTTATTCTGGTAACACTATAGGATGCGATCCACTCTGTAGTTGTTACATTTTGTTGTAAAGTACTACAAATGAAGTGATCCTGATTCATTCATATAGTGACATGAGGAGTGGGGGCATCCTGTGCAATGAGTCTGCATAAGATCAAACTAAGAAATAAGTCACTCTTATTAATGCTATTTACTGGTTAAGAATGACTATTTCAAAGCGATGACCTAGGTTACTTAACTTAATCCTGAGCTAACTATGAAGTTCTGTTTATCCAGTATTATCCTTAGATTTGCATGAGTGAGGGTTGGATCAATAAGTCCCCATTTCAAGGGTAAGACTGGGTAGATAATTTGGAACATAGGGTGCAAGATGAAATTCGCTCTTACCCGCTTTTAGGGTTAGTAGAGAGGTTGTTCCCTTAAGTACTGACTCCGGGTCTTGAATAAGGGACCCCACCGTCTCATTGGCCCGAGAGGGATTCGGTTTGTTGATTGGATCTCAAACCAATTGTCCATCAGAGAATCAATGGAACTTAAGAAACAAGAGGTAATCTCGCAGGTAAAACAACTATTGACCCAACCGTTATTACGAACAACCTATGAATGGTTAACTTACTAATCATGGTTATATCGAGTGGATACAATATATCTACAGTGAGGGGAGTGCAACTACTGAACTTTATTGGAATGACCTGGTAGTTGATGAATGAGGGTTAATTCAGTTTAAAGAGTTTAGCCAATTAATCTCGGATCGTTAGAGCCCGTGATCTGTAGGTCCATTAGGTCCCCCTACTAGCTCACAAATGGAATAAGCTTTATAATAGAGTGATAAGTTAATTTGAAGCATTCAAATTCGAATTAAGGGAATTAGTAATTATATGTGACATAGTTACACGTTTAATTATGGAATTAAACGAAATTGGAGAATCGATTAATATTTAAATATGATTTAAATATTAATTTCATGAATAAGATTTCATGGTGGTGGAATTGGTGTTAAATTAATTTAATATTTGATATTAAATTAATAGAATTAATTAAATGGTTTAATTAATTATTTTTTTTAGAAAAATTAATTAATTGAATTAAATTTTTGGTAAAATTAATTTTTTTTCACTTTAATAAAGAATTAAAACTGAAAATTAAATTTTTATTTTGAAAATAGTTTTCAAAAATAATTGAAAGATTCGGTTTTTTCAAATACCCAAAAACTTGCTAGCACCTTAGTCATATTCCTTTTCCTAAATTCCACCTCAAATTCAAATAGGAGCTGGGTGTTGTAAATGCAATCTGATTGCAAGGTATTCCTACATAAAATCACAATTTTTTTAAGTTGAAGAACGCATGCAAACAGTTGGTTTTTGCTTTTGCTGAAGAAAGGGTTCTTTAGTTTTAAGATACCAGTCACCTTCTACTTCTTAATTTCATCAATTCCAGCTTGTTTTGAGTCACACAACTCAATCTAAGGTTCCTAGAGGATAGTAGAGAAGTCCTAGTGGTGGTTTACGACCATAAAAGAAGGAGATTGTAGCTGATTTTTGAGCTTGAAGAAGATTTACACATGTATTCGTGAAACCCTTTTATTATTTGATGAATATGTTTAATTTAAAGCTAAAATTGATGAATTAGAGTGCTTAATCATTCTATTTTCTTCCGCTTCATATTTGTTAAAACTAACAGTTATCTGTTCACATGTGGAAGAATTGCTATATCATGACGATCAGTGAAACAGACCATTACGACTACTTTCTCAAATCATGCTGAAATTCTTATAATTCACGAGACAATTCAAGAATGTGTATGGCTAAGATCAATGACCCAACACATTCGTAGAACATAAAGTTTGTCTTCTAATAAAAATCTTCCAAAGATATTATACGAAAACAACACAGCATGCATAACCCAAATCAAAGGAAGATATATTAAAGGAGATAGAACAGAGTATATTTTACCAAAGCTTTTCTACATTCATGATATTAAAGAAAATGACGACATCACTGTACAACAAATTTGTTCAAATGATAACCTGGCAGACTTTACCAACTGCAACCTTTGAAAAATTGGTGCACAAGATTGGAATGCGACGATTCAAAAATCTCAAATGATGTTTCTAAGAGGGGAGCAAACCGATTTAGGAGTATAAATATATGAAATATGTAATTTTTTTCCCTTCACTAGGTTTTTGTCCATTGAGTTTTTTTTCTAATAAGGTTTTAAGCATATTTCATATTTATAATAGACATCCAAGAGAAGTATTATAAATATTATAATAAAAATAGATGTTCATCAATACCCAAGCTTAGTGTCCTAAAAATAACAAATGGCCTATCCATTGCTCATGTCCTAAAAAGAACAAATGTTTTATCCCTCATTACTCCATATGGCTTAATGCATTTTATCCATGTGTCTTATATTTACACATTATTAGTGTCCAAATAAGTCCGCCACCTACTTGCCAAATTACTATAAATAGTGACATTTGATGAATTTGAATACAAGAATGATTTTAAGAGGAAAATAGTGATGTATTCCACTATTCATAATTTCATAATTTTCACTTTGATTTTTTAATTTTCTTTTATTAGATTTATTTATTATTATTATCATTATTATTATTTCTCGATATTCATTCTTCCGCTCATCAATTTCAAAACAAAATTCACCCTTTCAACCTTGATGGAACCTTTTCTGGATTACAAGTCAATAATAATTATTAATTTACCTTTGCAAAAGTACAATTATTTTTAGAAAATGGCTATTGGTGTAAGCTAGGTCGGAAGAACTCCTCACACGTTGCTTAATATATATATATATATATAATGGAAATAAGAGCACAGAGCAAAAGATGGTTAAATGTGTACACGTATACAAAACAGAGTTGCAAATAAAAAAAAATAAAAAAAATAAAAAAAATAAAAGAGGGCTGAAAACACGGATCCACCTAATATGGATGTATCTAAAAGCACGAGGATCAAAGAAATAGAATTGCTATGCCAAGCCCAACCACACTATTAAGTTACAAAAACTCGATCAACTATGCTCTTACTTTGATCACTTCCGGGAAATATTAGGTGTCTAGATAGAGAAATTCACAATACATCGAAACATCTGATACAAGTATGTTCGAGGAGTCTGCTCACGAGGCTCTCGGACTCGGGAATGAGGGAATATGTCACGCTGTTCCAGAAATGAAATGTCACCGACTCTTTCAAGATTTTCTTCAGCAAACCCTCCTGTTGAGCTTTTTCGGTTGCACTTGCTGGTGCCGCAAAGTATCTATTTCCAATATAGTTGATTCCACAAGAAATAAAAGTTACTAATACAAACTGGAATAAGCTAAGTTCCACAACAGACGGTTCAAGTAATCAAATTTCAAAACATGTAGGGAGAAACGGCTCAAGTGTGCCTACTTGAAATATAACTTTAAAGTGTGCTTAAAAAGTGTTTCCAAGTGAATATATATATATATATACACTCTAGGTATGTATGTATGTATATATGTTTTAAGCACTTGTACACCATTTGATTCCAAACAGTCCCCAAGAAAGTAACGGCGGTTGAGGAGTTAAAGAACATGATCTCCACAACTAACAACAAATTGTCGAATCATGGCAGAAGAGCTGTCAGATTTTCAAGAAAATAATTAGATGAACAGTGGAGACCTAGGGAACGAGTAAATCTCCTAAACACTTCTCGCAGAAATTTTGTCCTTGCAAGAATAAAAAAAACACGGAAGGTAGATAGACAGGAAAGATGATGTAGATTTCCAAGAATGTTGGGTGGGGCGGAGCTGGAATTATTCAATGCATCAGTGGACTATCGATGCTGTGGGATGAAGCGAAGAAAAGGGAGTGATTGATGTCCCAAAAGATCCATCTCGTTCTAAAGACGCCAGGCAAACTCAGCTAGTTTTTAAAGGCCATTCTCGAGACATCCAATCTCTTAAACTCACAAATCAGCAAATCACATACACCATTATAAGCATTTTAGTTTCTTTTCCTCACGTTTCCATGGTGAGATGCATACGAGATGGAGATCATAAAGAACACCAATCAACTTCTCAATTTATCATTATACCCCGAGATGTAGAAAGCATTACCATGTCCATCCCACCCTAAAACTCTAAGAATTTGCTGAAATTAGAATAGATTCATCTACCAGGGATATAATTAAAATGTCTTGGCTTGGTGGTGATGGGTGAAATACATACACAAGACTCAAAATCTTGTGTTCCCCTACCCTTCTTTAACCCTGACAGATTTACTTATTTGAACCTAATTTCATTCTTTTGATCTTCTTTTATAACAAGAAACGAAACTTTATTCAAAAAAATGAAAAAGACTAATGCTCAAGAAATACAAGCTCCAATACGGAGTGTAAATGTAGTATAGTAAATATACATAGGATCAATCTTTTTCATTTTGTAAAAAGGAATGATTCATTATACAAAAGATCATTGATTGATTAAGCGGAGACGAGTCTTTGTCCATAGATCAGTGACAGGGAAGCTTTAATTTAACTAAAGTTCTTTAAAGGCTACCCACATATATATAGAACCAAAAGAGATATGAACTCTGTAGTAGAGGATGGTTTTCTTCGAGAATCTTTCTCATGATTGGATCAGAATGCTGTTCATTAATCATCCTTTCAAGGCTACGAAACCACAACTCTCTAGCTTGATTCCGGGTTGTATTGTGGAAGATTTGGGATGAGATACACTATAATATTTCATGACAAAGAAAGCTCTACTCTACTGGAGATGTTCTTGAGTTTTCTATTGGAAATAGGTACGTAAGGGGTGGAAAGGATAGGGGTAAGCAGTTTGTTAGAGAACCTTATTAAGAAGCAGAGGGGGATGTAAGGCGGTTATTTTGGAAAAGGCATATTGTTTGGTAGAGAAACTCAACCCTCTCAAATTGGCTGAAACTTTTGTAGGGTGATCAGCCAATTCCGGCTTACTGTTTGCTAAACAGTGCATATCAATCCGACCACTGTTTTGGTAATTCCTTGGAAGTTTTCACATACTTTATCTTTTAACTAAAATGTGGCTTTATATGTGTGTGTGTATAATGTTAGAGACTCAGATTCAGGATGTTAATAATATATATATTCATATATAAGGCATAAGATAAGCAAATTTAATTGGAAATTACCTAGTGATATTCTGTGAAGCAATGGGAAAAAATACAAAAGACGGCTGCACATTCAACTCAAACTGTTCTGAAGGCACTTCGCTGGAAAACCTCTTTGCAACTCTTGTCAAGAGCTCAGCCCCATTCCATCTAAAACCTCTATCATCATAAGTCGAATAGTATTCTTTCAGACACTCCATTATGAAGGGGCTGCAGAGAAGAAACAAATGTATAGCTCAAAAGAAAATCCAAGCTAATCATATACGTAAGACAAATGTGGGCACTGTGTGCTGCTCAATGAAGTGTTTGACAACGTGGAGAAACAATTGACAGTTCCCTCAACCTATCAAATACATTTTCTTTCTAAAAAAGGAACCTATCAAATACTTCTATAACATAGTTGCTAGAAGTAAATACAGAACAATCTACCTTTTAAATGAAAAAAACTGTACAAATAACATGACAACAATTATATACAACAACACTAGTCAATATATTAATCATTATCATTAATGTTGCTTAAATATTGTTTTCTTGTCGACTTGGTCTAATGACTACGAAGATATATCTTCAGATTAAAGAAGGAAAAAAAAGACTATGCATTCTTGTAGCCCAAGTAGGTTTGCTACACGAGGTGTCAAAGAATGCATTTATAACTTCTCTCCCCTGTTCTAAATCACCTCTAATCTCTCCTTGGGGACTATCAACGCACTGAGGCATGTTTGGGCAACTACCTTAGATTGCTAAGAAGTTACTTTGTGGAACTGTTTAGAGTTCCAGCAAAGAAATGGTATCCCATCGCATCACATGTTCAGGGATGATTGCTTTTCCTTGAAGATTTGAGCAGAGCAGAAAACAATTTTGAAAACGTATTTCAGGACCTTCGTGTACATATATAGATAGTGGGAGTAAACCTTTAACCATTAATAGCTCTCATAAGCATATATGACATGAATTTCTATACAACGGGGTGCATCAAAAGTGGAAACGTTTAAGGTATGTTATATTTCAGAACCTCTGTTCATATACATGATGGGAGTATTCTCTTAACCTTCGATAGTTCTAAAGCTAAGACATTAATTTTCCAAGTCAAATCTATTTCAATTTTCTCTCGTGCCAAACATTTGATCCCTCAATCTTTTCTTTTTGTATGTTGGAGGAGGTGCTTTTGCATCCTCCCTTTAGGGAGGAGGGCAAAGTGTTAAGGCAGGCAGGCAAGAGAAACAATAGAATTAAAAGAGGTGAAGAGGTTTAATGTCTTCTTGTGGGTGTTAGTCTCTAGACATTTTTGTAAGTATGCTATTGGTAGTTTTATTGGGAAGTGGTTAGGTTTATGTAGTCATTTTCCCCCCCTTTTTTTCTATATCATAAAAATGTTTTTTCCCCAAACAAAAACATGTAAATTCAAGTTAGACTAGTCAAAGATGTTATCAACCACTATGGTTTCAGAGAAGAAAATTTCATCTGTTATAATAACATAGATGATTCCTAAGCAGAATATGAATTGCCTGAGAACCGATGCCTTTTAAACTGCCACATACCTATGCCTTCTAAATGCCATTACTGCCCCATTCAAAGAACTTCCAGCAAGCTGATTCTCCATCCCAACAGAATTGTGAAGCGAAGATAGAGGTTTCAAGACTACAATGTCAGAATCAAGATAGATTCCACCATACCTGGAAAACAGAACAAATTTGTAACGTAAATGCTCAATCAAAAAAATTAAATACGCTATCAAAAGTCTGGACAAAATTCAGACAAGCCTTTGCCATAACAAAGATGATTGCCAAAATTCACTAAAATTTACTCAGGTAGTTCTTGGCCCTCTTTCCCGGAGAAATTGTCTTCCAAACCATATAATCCAACCTCACAGGCAATTAAGCCCAGGTACTGCATTCTCTTCAATGCACAAAAACATGCACACACACAACCCTCATAAACATGTAGATTCTCACATTAGGAGATTGGACGATGATTTGTGAGTTTGCCTTTTCTTGTTAGGGGTTACAAGTAGAAGAGCACCAATGATTATGACCTGATAACATCAACAGAAGGCTTGACATAAAGAAACCGATAAACAGAATGTGGATGGAGCATCTCCTTGCCTAACAAAGTATTTAGGACCTTCTGACTTTTTCTAAAAAGGTTCCTAGTGTTCAGATATTCTTTTCTATTTAATCCCCATGTTTGAAAAGTTTCAATTCAGTCGTACCAAATCATATATTTAGCCTTTCAGAAATGATAAATACTATATGATATTAAGTAATTGACTCTTGACCCTTCAAAATGAAATATCGTTTAATAATATTTGGAATAAGGACATGCCTGAGGTTTTTCTTGACCAGTGTCATTTGGCAAGAAACAGGACTGCTGACTTAAATTAACGGACGAAGCACAAACCACGTTATACCAAGAAAGGTTGTATTCATAAATATCTCAATAGAAAAAATGGAAATTAGGGTTAGATAGAGAAGGCTTACTTGTATAAAGCAGCCAAACGAACAAGCTCACTGTAATGAGTAGAATAGAACTTTGTCTTTTTCCATTCAAACCAGATAGAAGCAAATTTATGGGTTGGTGTATCCTTCAGTAATTCATCAAGATTTGGCATAGCAACCGCAACTTTGTAACTGTTGAACAAATATTGCAGTTAATCACAAAAATAAAATGTGAGTGAATTTGAAAGAATTTCATAGGATAAGTACCCATTTTTCACAAAGTTATCTTTGAAGAAATCAAGCTCAATTGTCTCCGAGAAAATAACAACGCATGCATTTTGATGATGCGAGAACACGCTCTCTAGCCCACGTTGATGCCGAACACCGAACATCCAAGGAGGTGAGTTCCAAACCATAAAAACTCTCATATCGCATTTATTTTTCTTGAAGAATGCATCCATAAAATGAGAAAATGACAGATGCGGATATAGACCAGGATAATAACCCCATCGCTTGCCGTCTGCATATATACTAGTAAAAATTTGAGGCACGACCCTCAGTTTAGATCCTGCATCCTTCGTAAAAACTACTTTATCTACTACATCAGCGTTTTCTGCGCTTCTATCCCGACTCTTCTCGTTCTTAGTACTCCTATTGATAACTTTTTTCCTCGAAAGGTTATTTCCGGCGTGTTCATCTGAAGTTCCGATCACGTTTAAAGTTTCCTTACCAGTGTCCATTACGTTTACATCAGTCTGACTACTTAGGCTCCCGCTCTTCTTGATACTTGCGTCCACACTGCCATTTTCTACTTCCGTATTAAAGACCTTCCGTGTAACGCCTAACGGCTTGTTAACAAGAAACGGGACTCTTTTAAACTCGTTCATCCACCATTTCTGAACGATTCGATCACCTCTTGTTAGCGCGGCCACACCAAGACCATCCGGATCTTGCAAAATGGGATTGTTCAGCGGATTCAGGACTTCCCAGTTGGACTTAAACATCCTATCCCTCCGCAAAAAATCGCCCTTCTTATCGAACCAATCTCCCCACCCATCTCTTAAGGGCGAAACACTTCCACCCACCTTTAACAAAAGCGCGTCCTCGATCCCAGTCATTTCACTTGCTTTCCTCCTCACCTCTTCATCAACCGGCACATCATCAGAGCCAAACGCAGCTTTACTGCGATCTTCTTCACCTAATCCGATAGGAAAACCAGAAGTGTCATCAGACCAATCTTCGATCGAACGTTTGTTATCAAAAATCTTCCTAATAGCCCCACTAACATGGTCAAAATAAAATCCAGAAACCCTGACCTGATCAGATTGATCTTCATCCTCTCCCAAATCCTCGTCGCCAGATGCCCTAGATTGGAGGTCCTCATCCACAAAATCGAGCTCATCGATCTTGTCCTCGTCGGTGGTAGTAGTGCCCAAAACAATGTCGCTGTCGTCATCTGAATCAGAGACCAGAATGTTGCCTAGGGATTTTGGATACATGTGAGGAGAGTACGTGTGTGACTGAGAGCGAGAAAGGCGAGTGTAGAGGAGGGAGACTGAAAATAGAAGCAGCAAAGCGGCGGCGAAGGCGCAAAAGTAGGCGCCACAGGAACCGCGACGACGTGTCTGAAGGTTCCGCAGCATTTTATTTTACAGGTAGAAATTGCAGAAGAGAGACAACATTGGGCAGAGGGAAGAAAGAAAGAGAAGTTCAATGGCGGACAATGATCTGAGTTAGCGGCACCCTACAACTGAAATGTAGCAAGAAGTTGTAGTGGTAAAAAATTTCCCGTAAAACTGTTCTGGGCTGATGTGACCGCCAGCTACGTGGCCTAACTGTATTGTGCCACGAGTTTTTATCCTATTCATTTTCTTACTCTTTTTTTTTTTTTTTTTAATTTAGTTAAGGAATAATTTCTTTTCTTTTCTTTTCTTTTTTATAAACTCTTTTATATTATGGAATTTTTCCATTTTTGTAAACTTTATCTTGATTTATTTAGATTTAGATTTCACATTTTAGAGATTTGTAATCTATTTATTTTGGAGGGATAAATCAATTTAAATTAATTTTGGTGAAAAAAATGGAATTAATTGTTGAAATCTTAATTATTGAGATTAAAGTGAGAAAATATATTTTTGTAGTTGTTGTGGACTGTGTTATGTTGTTGTAATTTGATATTAAATCCTTGATATTGGTGTATGTTTAGATTAGGCTGCTCAATTGAAGTGTTGGAGTGGGTTTGGAAGAAGCCATGTGTTGGGTAAGTGGTTTAAATTTTTGTTGAATAAATTTGTGATCTAGAATTTGAAGCTAAGTGTTAAAAATAATTTATGATTTGTGCTTTATGATTCAATTCAAAGTGTGTGGAACTTGGTGGTTAGTGTGCTTGAATTGAATTGTGTATCTAAACTTGAGGTAAGCACTTCACTACCGGTTCGCCCTTAAACTCGAGTTGTTATTAAGTATGTGATTGTATTGAAAGCATGATTCTGTATGTTGGGTTGAACTGTTATGACTTACTATGTTGGATTGTTGAGAGGGTTACGGAGGCCTATGTTTTATGCCACATAAATTATGATTGTATGTGAATATTGTGGTATCTGAATGATGGATGTATTTTGAGGATTGTTTTGAACTACGTTAGACTGATAATGACTATTAGTATTTTTATTAAGTCATGTACTGTCACACCCCTTCTCAGACTACTCTCTTAGCCTAGGAAAGGACATGACTGCAATAATTATTAACCCTTTTATGACACTTACTGCATACTAACTCTTTTTAAATAATTTGATAACAACATGCAATCTCAAACACAGCGGCTGCCACTAAGGCCAAATAAAACCATTAAACATAAAACATTTACAGAGATTACAATACAAGTCTATAAGTCCCAACTCCCAAACTTAGTCCCTACATGAAACAACTACAACATGTGTACAAATATTTACAGTAACCACCTAGCAGACGAGTTACTAGAACTTCTGCCTTTGAGTGGCAGAGCAGATGTAGAGCTATCTTCGGAGGATTTGACCGCTACCTGGGAAAAGAAAACATTTGAAAAATGGAGTGAGCTTACTAGACCATTGAGTGACTTAAGAAAGAAAACTGATTCTCATGCATAAGTCTCAATAAAGAGATCATACTGAAACATAAATCTTTACAGTAACCTTGTACTGAAATATAAACTTTACAGTAACCTTGTACTGAAATGTAAACATTTTCCAAGCATTAAACATGTAAAATTGTTTTCATCGTAAAACATTAAACTGATTCTCAGTTGAGAGTAACCCTGTTATGGTTAAGTCCCAACATCAATTCCTTAGTCAAGAGAGAACCCTTTTGCTCAATCCCTCGATGTCAAACTACCTATGTGCACGTGGTTATAACTAAGTACCGTCATACCTTAGGTACTATTGCTCAGGTACCTTCTCGATGTCCTTCAGTATCGAGCTGTTCGGATACCTTCTCAATATCCTTCAGTATCGAGCTTAAAGTAACACTAGTCATACTATGACTTACTCTTTAAAGCATGTAAAGCTAAACACATGGAAACATGTCTTTATAAAGGTACTA
This sequence comes from Benincasa hispida, assembly GCF_009727055.1. Taxonomy (NCBI): domain Eukaryota; kingdom Viridiplantae; phylum Streptophyta; class Magnoliopsida; order Cucurbitales; family Cucurbitaceae; genus Benincasa; species Benincasa hispida. Next base: position 5,659,745 of record NC_052351.1, on the reverse strand, counting down.
ACGCATGCTTTGTGTATCTGAACACACAAAAATAGTTTTACAACATAATTTCATACATGGCATGCGTTTGAAAACATAAACTCATAGTTTGCTTGAAAAAACTACTTTGTAAAATAGCTAGCATGAGAATAATCTTTCTTAAAATCATAGTTTCTTTAAAAACATTATAAATACTTAGTCACTCACTACTTTAGGGCAACTCCTTAAAGGTGGATATGCTTCTAGCAATGGTGTCAATCCTGTGGACACAAAAGCATATATTTAGCTACTACATTGATCTCTCTTTTGAGACCAACTCTTAATCAAGCTTTGCGTTTAGCCTTCCCCTAGAAGACCTTCACTCAAACCATACCTAGCTGTAGATCAAGTACTTAGAAATTTCCTTGAGATTTTGGCTCTTGTTATGCGGGCAACAAACCTCACTAACGCATGATGATGAAGAAAACGGGAATGAAGGAAGTAAGATTTGCATTGATTACAAAATATCTTAATATCTTAAGTTAAAATGTAATACAATACAGAGATTAGAAGGGAGATGAAGGACTCTGCGTCAAAGCTGTCGGTGGTGCCATGGCTGAATGGTGGAGATGTCTCTCTTGAGCTCTATCTCCGGCGAATGCTCCGATCGTCACTCGGCCTGGGCTGTGGAGATGAAGAATTCTCACTGGAAATCTCTTTCAAGCTCTCAGCTATGATCACAAACTTCTGCCTTGAGGCAGAAGCTCAGATGTCTCAAAATGAAGGTCTCAAGGACTATTTATAGAACTTGGACGCTGACAGCTATAATGATGGAGGTATGGCTCACTGCTGCTTTTGTCGCGGTATGGGCGTTGTCACATCGCCTTATCTTGTTGTTACTCCCAAAGTATGCGTCCGAGCTGAATTTAGCTGAAGTTATCAACGTGTTCTACCCATCTTACGATCTTCTATTATGGTTGTCACTCCGTGGCCGCAATCTCTATTTGTTCACCACGTTCTCCATGCGTTGGACGCATGCGATTACTGCAACTTCCATGCGTTGGATGCATGGGGTTGCCGTCTGCGTACGTCTTTTGCGGTCACCTGGCTTCAGTGCATGCATTTGTCTGTGATTGCTTATTACAAACGCATGCGTTTGATTCTTGTGATAGCTACAAAAATAGACACTTTGGCATAGAATAACGCATAATATTGGGTCAGTGAGGTTTAAGGTGCTTATCGACGCAAAACTCAATTTTTCACAAATTCTAAGTATTATCACTGTGTACCTGTTAGCCCTCATAATTCTAAATAAAAAACTTATAATAATTGGCATTTCTGCTAGTTATCATTTAGGTTAGAGATCTAGCATTTAAAACTTTTGGTTAATTCGCTTGTTCATTCGTTAATTTATTGGTTTATTTAATTTATTCTATATTAGAGTCATGAGTGCCCCAAACAGTGTATGACATTATTATTTTAGAAATAAAAGTCTTGTCCCTTTCATTAAATTTTTCTTGGGAAATATACATTGCCAAGCTTATGCATGCATGTAGTAGCGTCTTGGAAGTGTAGTAGAAAGTCGAATTGTTATAGTTAGTATCAGAGCCTAAGTTTTAGCTTCTGTAGACTGACTTACTAAGTAAGTCCAGATTGTCCAATTGGCCATAAATGGATTCTTCGTCATTGTCGAGATGTCCTTTAAAGGAAAGTCCTTTAGGATTTTATGCATGAAACTTTACCTGAATTATAGTCATAATTAACGAGATTTCTTGTAAGGGTTTTTGTTGAAGTTGATTATGTGTAGTTATCAGGAGTGGCACCACGGATAAGATGGAGAGGTGGTCGAGGTAAGAATATTAGAAGGGAGCAAGACCCTGAAGTACGAGACCCTTGGGTGCAAAACCCAGAAGCGCAGGACTCGCCTACACAAGAAGACCTCATGCCGCCACTTGACCCTTCTAGGCCAACCTGGTAAAAGGTTAGAGCAAGAAGAGGGCCCCGAAATGTAACTATACCCCCACGAGTGCAAACACCCCTAGAGATCCCGATCGAGTATACTGTCATGGCTGTAATAATTGGAGAAGTTGTTACGAAGGTTATGGTGGGGTAACTAAAGGACAACGTGGCGGAACAAATATCTCAGCATGTTTAGTCGCAACAGGTATGTCCCTCGCAGGTTCTAACGCTATAAGTGAAAAATCAGGATCGGGCCTCGAACCAAGTTGTGGCAGGTCTTTTAGAGGAGGCGCTAGGCACTTGCAGGACTTTAAGAAATATGACCCTCTGACATTCTATGGGTCACTGAAGGACCTCACTAAGATGGAGTTGTGGATGTCTTCCATAGAAGGTATCTTCTGATACATGAGGTACCCAGAAGAGCAGAAATTCCAGTGCACCGTATTTGTACTCATTGATAACGGCAAGCGCTAGTGGCGCTCAGTAGAGAGAATGATAAATGCCAGTGGAGGGCAGGCAACGTGGGACCAATTCAAAGAGCGATTCTTCGAGAAGTACTTCTCTAACCACGTAAGATACAACAAGCAGGCTGAATTTATGAACCTAAAGCAGGGGACTGCAACGTGATTTGTATGTATGATATTCAATGCTCATAATGATGCGATACTACTACTATTTATGTGTTAATTAGAGATGTTCAAGTAGTATGCCCTGCGTTATCACAAGTTTCCTTACGATGGAACCAAGTGTAATTCCACCACAAGTTTCTCGGTGTGATCCTAGGTCGAACACGGGGAATTGGTGCCCGTTATTGCGGTATGTTCATGGTATATGTGACCGGGTTTTTCAATTCTTTATAAAAGTGTGTACAGTATGTAAATTACAGTAAAATAAAGGAAAGCAGTAAGATGCGATAAAACATGAAAATACAATAAACCTAAACTAGATGTTACAAGATACAAGGTTTATGTGCAAGATACTAGGATTAAGGTTGGCTGTGAAGGTTATGCAAAGACGTGGAATGCGACGACAAGTCTTATGAACAGATTAGAAAGAGAAAGATAAGTATTACAAACAACGCAGGTTCTTAATCGAATTGAAGGTACAAATATTGTTTCGCTATTCTCTTGGCGTACACCTTTCAGTGATCTGCCGCGTTTCTCACATGTCTGTGGTGAAACAGAGTCTAATGTAATGAACGCAAGGTTGCTTCCATATCTGGAAGTACTACTTGCTTTAGTTAACACACTCTTCTGACCTTCTCTCGATAGATCAGAATGACATCTTCACTTCTGCTCTCACAGGTGAAGATGCCGTCTAGCATGCTTTAGCTAAACGTATTTGATAACTTTAATACATATTAAGTTCTTGGTGATTCATATTGCTCATCAAGAGATTAAGAAAACATCATAGAGAAAGTGACTAGTGGGTGAATGAAAATAGACAGAGAATGGTAAATGAAATCTATCGAAACATTTAATATTTCTACTAAGTGTTTGATACATGATGTGTGAATGTAGAGATAAAGAAAACATGGAATACAGTGAAAGAGAGATAGAACAGATACAATCAGGTGTCAATGTCTTGGCATAGATTCAATGGAAATCTGCTTGCTGGATAGGATGGTTTTGATGGCAGGAAGAGCTTCCCTCTCAGGCTTGCTCCACCGGTAGCAGGGGTCTCTGCACAGAGCTTCGATCGGGTATACAGCTGGTCGGATCTTGATATTTACCTCTCGGCCTTATCTCTTTCTCTTCCCGGATTTCTTCTTTTTAACACTCAGTTCAACCTTTTTCTCTCTAAAATCTTATAGCACTTAGCCCAGTATCAAATAGCATAATTTTCTCTAAATTCGCTGGGGTATTTATAAGAGCAAATCCTTTGACTCCGGCCATGTGGTCCCCACTTGATAGTTTAGGTAATTCTTTCTGTTATGCAATCAGACCATCAATTCTGCACAATCGTTAGTTGTACACGTGTCTCAATTCTCTGCTTTCGCGTTGCTCGATTGCATCTTTCGATCATAGGTTCACATGCGGTGTTTGTTTTTATTACCGCATACGGTCGTAGCATAGTCTAGACCGACTATCGCATTGCACCGTTACTTCAGTAATTGTCCTTCAAGGTTGATCGACGGGCGCAATGTGAATGAGATGCGTTGATTAGTTTCTCATGAGCCTTGAGCGCAAGCGGTGACTTGGTCTCTTGCAAAAACAGAGTAAAGTTTGGCTTGTCCTCCATCTTTTTGGCGTTAGTGGGTGTAATTGCAAACATTTATAATTGCTGTCATACTAAGTTAATTTTCATACAATTGACGCATAATTAACAAACTTTTGGCCGCAATATCTAGATAAGATGGCATAAATAACTTGTATTTCTATAAGTTATCAGGGACTATGACGATGGAAGAATATGAGGAGGAGTTCGACAGGCTTTCTTGTTTCACCCCCGACTTGGTGTCCACTGAAGCTAAGAGAGCTAAAAGATTTGTCTGGGGACTTCAGGATGGGTGTGAAGCATTATGCAAGTGTTTTAGCCTACCACCTATGTAGCAGCATTCCGTGCAGCAACATGAGTAGGCTGTCCATCAGGACTAAAGTTTATGAAGTCCTTGGCAGTAGAACTGTCACACCCCCTCCCAAGATTACCTCTTGAACCCGAAAGGAGGTGTAAGGACGGTAGATGCGACCCTTTTTGTGATATCTAATGGCCATCTCACTTTAACTTGTCTTAACTCAATTTAATCAAAGACAAACAAAATTAACTTATTGTCTTAATTTAACATGAATTATTGATTTAAAGGTTTTACAATATTTACCCAACCCCAACTTACAATTACTATGTAAACATTTAACTCGTGACAAACGTCGTTTTCTCGCAGCAACCTGGACTCTTTTGCTATTTACGAAGGAAAACATAAAAGAAAAGAGTGAGCTGAAAGCCCAGTGAGTGGTAAAGAACTTACATGGTCTCTTTCAACCATCTAGAGAAAAATAGCTCAATAGTATATCCACATAGCGAGGTTACTTCTCAAACTTCATGCACGAACGAGTCCTCTACCTGTTATACCTACACACATGGTAGATAGTTAAATATATCTCTTTCATTACTACTATGTGCACATATATTTCCCTCTTTATGGGCTCAGAAGCTAGACTTGTCGGTCCTCTGACCATCCTATATGAGATTCCTTTCATAGGCTCATTGGGCCCTTATGACCCCCTCACCATCCCATGAGGTTCCGCCATAGGCTCAGGAACTAGGTCTTCTGACCCCCTGACCATCTCGGGCTTCATATTCTCATCTTCATTCAAGCTACTCATACATCTAAATATGCATGCCCTTAAAAGAATACCACTCACAATTTGTTCGTAGGGATCGCCCTTCTTCTCCAAGTTTCCTGGTTTCTTCTAGAATCTCGAACCCACTCTTATTAATATGAAGCTAGACCTCTGAATACTTTTGGACAGTAGTTGAAGGCAAGACAAGCCTTCCTTAAGACGTTGGACTCATGGCAGCACCTTCTGAATCCCTGGAATTCCTTTGATCAATGCATAGACTTAGGTTGGATGCATGGTGTCACAGTCATGCTTGTCCAGGGTCTGTTGCCCATGGTCGCATGCCCAATCCAACCCCATTTTATCATGCTTTCATGTTATGTATTTCATTAGTTAAGTAAGTTTGCTTTATGTCATCGCTCGCCCTTTTGCATATGCAAGAGTGCTAGTTGGCTTTTTGTTTAAAATGCACTATATGGAGATAAGACTAACCATCACTTCCCCATATCTAGAGTGGTATGCTATAAAGTTGTTGTTGCTTATTGCTTTCTAGTCTACTATAATCTTTCTCTTCTATATTCATATATTCAAAATGTTTACGAAAACCTTTTTTCTCCAAACCGTTTTCTCTAAAACTAGGGTGGAGGTTGGGAGAGGCTCCCAATGTGCCATTGGCATTCCACATTCGAATTGGCTAACTTGTTTGTGAGTGGAAACAAGTATCGCACAATTGCTATGTGAAGCTTCTGAAAATGCGATTACGACAGTTGGTATCAGAGCCAAGTCGGCTCACAGAAGGAAGAATCAGTAATCATGTAGGCGAAAAAGAACTTGAACAAGTCCCATGTGGCAGGCTGGTAGGCTCTACTTGAGGGAAGTCCCTAATAATATACGTTTCTTGGAAACTCGATTGCAAGAAGTTGCCGAGAAAGTCGACGAAATTGATGCGGTAGTTCATTGCCTAGAAGGGTTACTCGTCAAAGAATTGATGATGAGGGTGGAGACCCTAGAGACAAAAGCTGCACGATCCGAAATTTTTTAGCGTAGGGATAGCTCAACGGGCTCTGTTACCCACATAAATGAGTGCGTCAAAAAGTTGGACGACTCTCAAAAAGCAATAGTTCAGATGGTAACTGATATGTCAAAAGATTTTCGATCGGCCCTTGATGTCGTCAGAGTCGAGATTGTGGATATGAATGCGAGGGTGAATCTCACTATCCGAGCTATAGGAAACCAAGCCCCACCTTGAGGAGCAATTCAAATGAGCAGGATAAAGATCCCAAAACCAAAACCCTTCTATGGGGTGTGGGATGCGAAGGCCTTTGAGAACTTTATCTTCGACCTTGAGTAATACTTCAAGGCGACGAACACCGTGATAGAGGAATCGAAAGTCACACTAGCAACCATGCATCTTGCTAAAGATGCAAAATTTGAAGGAAATCAGACATGAGAATTTCCATGAACGGTGGAAGGATCGTTCCAAATTTCAATCGTATATGAACATTAACAATTACAATCACAAACAAAAACATACAGACTATGCATACAATGAAATTACAACATATTTTTCTACAAATCAAGGGATAGAACAAACATACTTTTGAAGACTCATCTTACACACCCTTGATCATGAATGCTCGAACAGACTCCAAGACTGCAACACATGAACGTTCGTCCACCACGACCGCAACACAGCATGATTAACAAAGAACTCGAACACCACAAACGGCCTCCAAATAACCTCGACTATGTCAAGTTGAGTATGACACCACCACAATGGCTACTTTGGTATTCTCGGTGTGAGAATCCAGAAGTATGGGCTCTGTGTGGACTTAAGGACAAGACCGGAGGAGAACAATCGTATAAACGATTGAGCAAGTGGGAGTTGTCAAAGTCTATCGTATAGACGATACCCAATCATTTAACAAACGTTATGCGATCGTTTAGCTCATCAGCCAACTGAGTGTCTATTGTATAGAAACACTCCACGATCATCTAGTCTCTCTTCAGCTGTCGTTTAGTAAATCTAATTTACTTGACAACCTTTCCGTGAGTAATTTTCGAGAATGGAAATCTCAATACAACAACTACTAAAATTAGGAAAACATTTTTCCTTTTATCTCACGGTTACCATGAAACTACCAATAACCTCCCACTCAATTAGTTATTAGAAAAAAAGAGATAATTATCCAATAATTATTAATATTATTAGTATATTTATAATCTATAGTTTTAATATTTCATCTCATGAAATATATAAACCATAGTTCTTTTTCTATTTCATGGCACTTAATGTAAATCTCATTTACATTAATCCTCTACTTAATGTATCTCATACACCATACCGATCATATCATATATAATCGAATTACCTCTTGTCAATTTGAACATTTCAAATTAACACCAATAACTGATCCTCAACTTGAAACCATTAAGCTACCAAGGGGAACTTATAGACATGTAGCTCGAAGCTCCAACGATACATGAATAATTGACTAAACTCTTTAGTTACGAGATCCACCATCCGTTAACTGTCAGACTCTCCATTAAAGACCGACAACTGAACTCTCCTTACTATAGATATATTATGTGTCCATCCTAACCAGTCAATAGCGTGATAACCCCTCACAGATCGCTCGTAAGTACAGCTGGGTCAATAACCGTTATGCCCCTATAGTTACATCGAACTCCTTAAGTACCACTAATTCCTCTAATGAACATAAGTCATAGTCCTACTATGATTGAGTCCTCTCTTCCAAAGAGAAGTTGTCACCACTATGTTCAAGCCTCGGAATCAGCCCTTAAGGGAGCAATTTATCTACTTACCCCTGCTTCGGGGAAGAAGTGAATTCCATCTCATGTAACTGAGTTCCCAGCTCTCAAATTAGACATGTCCCAAAAAAGGTAGGCATGTTAAGTTGGCAATATGGCCACTCTCACCCATACTAATCAAAGGACCACCCTCAAAGGCAGGAGTTCCCAAAACACTCAGGATTGAGGTCATGTCACCTATGGTCGTTTAGGTGAGATGTAAGTCTCCAATATCAACGGTGTTATGTACAGAGACGAATCATCTCGTGGCCCGGCTTTATACAAACTCTTTGTATACGACACCCCCGCTTGCAAACCGGGTAGTATCCGTAGTGTCACTAGGATAAGGTATCCCTCCTTAATCCTTATACTACAGACCTATTTAGATTATCACTTAAGGCATGATCCACTTGTACATCTCATATACATGCTTAAGTTTACATACAATAACCATGGACTTTTGTTTATTGGATATGAGTAAATGCCAGAATGGAATAATTCTTATTTTATTCATAACAATGTGTATATATTACAAACAACGAGACTCTAGGACACCAATCCTAACAATCTCCTACTTGTCCTAATGCCTCGGGAGACTAATGTACAATACAATATAAATACATGTACAATATACAATAAACTAGGGCATATCCTAGTATCATCTCCAACTTGACCTAGACAAGATGTCGCATGCCACAAACCCAGACTCTCCAGGTGACCCTCGAACACTTTAGCCGTGAGAGCCTTTGTAAAGGGATCAGCAATGTTGTGCTTCGATGCGAACTTCGTGACTATCACATCACTGCGATGCACAATCTCCTTGATCAAGTGGTATTTCCGTTCTATATGCTTGCCTCGACGATGACTCTGAGGCTCCTTCGAATTTGTCGTAGCTCCGCTGTTATCACAATAAAGAATGATAGGCAAATTCATATTTGGAACAATTTCCAAATTTGAAAGGAATTTCCTCAGCCAAACATCCTCCTTAGCTGCTTTATAAGCGACTACATATTCGGCTTCCACAGTGGAGTCTGCGATGCATCCTTGCTTGATGCTTCGCCACACTAGAGTCCCTCTATTCAGAGTGAACACTGACCCTGATGTCGATTTACGAGAATCTTTATCGGTATGAAAGTCAGAGTTTGTGTATCCTGTAAGGATCAGATCCTTATCTCCATACACGAACATGTAGTCCCTTGTTCTTTAATGATACTTCAGCATCGTCTTGACCGCTATCCAGTGATCAAATCATGGATTGGACTGATACCGACTGACAATCTCTACTGCATAGCAAATGTCGAGTCTGGTACACAACATTGCATACATTAAGCTTCCTACAGCTGAAGCATAGGGAATCTGTCTCATCTCCTCAACCTCTTGAGTTATCTTAGGACATTGATCCTTAGACAAAACGATTCCATGCCTGATGGGTAACAAACCCCTTTTGGAATCCTGCATCCTATACCTGATCAATATTTGATCGATGTACGATACATGAGACAAGGCTAACCTCTTGTTATTACGATCCCGAATGATCTGGATTCTTGAAACGTACTTTACCTCACCCAAATATTTCATTTGGAACTGGGCAGCTAGCCATTTCTTAATGTCAGTCAGATACCCTACATCATTCCCAATGTGTAGGATATCATCCACATACAGTACCAGGAAAACTACTGAGCTGTTAATGATCTTCTTGTAAACACAAGACTCATCAACGTTCTGATCAAAGCCAAACAACTTGATCGCAGTGTCAAATCTAATGTTCTAAGATCTAGATGCTTGTTTCAACCCATAAATGGACCTATTAAGCTTGCAAACATTTTGCTCTTAATCTGGAACTACGAACCCCCGTGGTTGAGTCATATAGATGGTCTCCTCAAGATTATCATTAAGAAAGGCAATCTTGACGTCTATTTTCCATATCTCATAATCATAAAATGTGGCTATGGACAAGAGTATCTTGATAGACTTGAGCATGACAACAGGTGAGAAAGTTTTCTCATAGTCAACTCCCACTACCTGGGTATAATTCTTTGCCACGAGTCTAGCCATAAAGGTTTGTACCTTTCCATCTATACCTCTCTTTCACTTATAGATCCACTTACACCCAATAGGTCTTACCCCATCAGGTGGATCCACAAGATCCCAGACATTATTGAAGTACATAGACTCCATCTCCTGGTTCGTGGCTTCAATCCATTCATCCTTGTCAACGTCCTCCATTGCTTTCTTAAAAGACAACAGATCCTCGACTCCATCATTAGAAATGACATTTTGGGCTTCAATCAAACCCATGTATTGATCCGGTGGGTTCATAACCCTCCCATTACGTCTAGACAGTATCAACTCTTGAGCTGGTTGACTAGATGCACCGACCACAACTCTTGTTGATCTGTCAGCCTGTTCAACATCTCTTATTGAATTCACTGGAAATCTCACGTAAAACAAGCTTACTTCATGGCCTATGATCCCAAATGTGGTCTTCTTCCAAGAAGATAGCATTTGTAGAAACAAACACCTTGTTCTCTCTTATATCATAGAAGTATCCACCCCTTGTTTCCTTGGGGTAGCCTACAAAGAGGCAGACTTTCAATAACGGTTCCAACTTCTTCGGGTTAGTCACAAGCACATATGTCGGACATCCTCAAATCCTGAAGTGGCGTAAACTACCTTTACAGCCTCTCCAGAACTCAAAAGGTGTTTCATGAACACTTTTTGAGGGAACATGTTCAGAATATAGCAAGCAGTCTCTACTAAAAAACCCCAAAACGAGTTGAAAGATGAGCATAACTCATCATAGACCAAACCATGTCCAACAATGTTCTGTTTCTCCTTTATGATACACCATTCTACTGAGGCGTACTTGGGGCCAAGAGTTGGGATGCAATCCCATGTTCTATCATATAGTTCTAGAATTTGAGGTCTATATACTTTCCACCACGATCAGATCGTAGTGTTTTTATCTTCTTACCTAATGAAAACGAGTAGAAATACACGTTATTATGGCTCAAATAAGTAAAACAATGAGAGAATGCGACGATAAAATAAGCAATATCATGTCCAAAAGCGCTAAACTGAAGAAATTGCGATCACATGCGCCCATCGCATAAAAGAAGTTAATTTACTTATTTTGTGCAGGAAAAATGCATTGGCGCAAGGGAAAATGCGATCCAGAGGAATTAGGCATCAGCGGGCTTGAAGATTGCGATCGCAAAGTACTAACGGGCAGAAATGCATGTTATCATAGTGCTAAGTTCTTAAACAATATTGGATTGCATTGATGAAATATGTTACTTTGCGTCCATTAAGCATCAATTTCGTAATATTGCGGTCGCATGCGTTCAGCTAATTAGAACAGTTGATTTTTTTGTATTTTTGTACAGAATATGCGTTAACGCAATGCAAGAATTGCGATCATAGGAATCATTGGTCGAGCGCAACTTCACCACAAGGCTTTGCGTTGATCGTGCTCGCAAACATTCGCCCAAGAAGGATCGTCGCAACTTGGTCAGCGCAACATGGTGGGCGTATCTAGGTGAAAGGTCAATTAAGCGCGATAGGACAGAAAGCTGATGACAGTCGAATCCAAATTAAGTTGACAGCCGATAACGGTCACAAAGTACATTCAGCTTTATCGATGACAATTATTCGACGCATCAGTCAGGAATTAAAGCTGTCCCATCTGTACAACCAGGAAAGAGAAGCTGTCTTTCACCATGGATGCTCTATAAATACCAAGGGCATTCTTTAGAGAAGGGATTCACCATTTTTACAATCTTTTGTTCCACAAGTTCACGCCTCTATCCATAGTTTTCCTTTTATGGCGGAGCAAGAGAAGAGTGGCGGCGCCGAAGATCGCTCAGGGCGACTCGAGAGAGAACCTTGGGGCGTAAGAGCTGAGAGCGGGCCGACTCTCGCGAGAGCGAGATTATCTTTAGAGTATGAGTAGAAAAATAGTGTAAACGTCTGCCAGTAAGAAATTGCTACCAGGCTCTTTATTCTATACTTGCATTGTTATTCTATACTTCATCTTCATATTTATACAATTGAAGTTCTATTTCTACATCTGTTCACTCTCTTAATATGCATGAGTAGCTAAACTAGTCGAATGGGTTGAGAAGAACTAAGCTAACATGACCTAGAAAGTTCTTTGCTTGCGATTGTCTTGTTTTATGTTGTGCAAAATACCCTTTAGAATTACTTGAAAGAGAGTCTAAAGAAAGAACCTAATGTCTCGAGAGAGCTAGGTTAGAATCTGGACTCGAGAGAACAAGATTAGAACTGCATAAACAAGGGATAGAGACTTAGAGATAAGCTCTGTTTGTCAACCTGCATCGCATGCATCCTAGAGATGGGAACGATATTATGTGGTCGCATATTTGTGTGGATGTCATGTTGTCATCGCATAAATAGAAATAGAGGTTTATGTGTAGATCCTGTAGACTTGTCGCATATATCGCATGCGTTCTAGCCTTAGAAGTCGTGGTATTTGCACCGAGAGATGGTTTACTATTGTATGCATGTTGCATGAACGCATTCTAGGGAGTGTTAGCCGAAACCCTTCTCAACCCGTTCACCGCATATTCATCGCATCTCCCGTTTACCAACTCTTTTCAAACTCCGCCGCACAAAAACCCAACACTGTATTTATTTATCCGGTTACCACAAAGTCTTTGTGAAAATTACCAACGCAATATGTTTTCACAAGTCCTTGTGTTCAACCCTAGACTTACCAGGAAACTCAGAGGAATTTACACTTGGATTCCGTTGAGGAAACTTGAGTGCACAACACAAATCCATCAACGCATATCATCCACGTTTCCACTTCAAAAAAAAAAATCAAGCATCACAAAGTCATGCGATCGTATGCAATCATGAGGAGTTGCTTAAAAAGGTGGCCGCATAAAGACTGTGCATCAAGGTGACAGCATAATAAATCATGATAGGACGGAAAGCTGATGACGGTCGAATTCGAATTTAGTTGACAATTCGTTAAAGCCACACTGTAGCAAGTACACTCAACTTTCATTGACCATTAATCGGCGCATTAGCTGTCTCTTATACACATCTAGATGTGTATAAGAGACAGATACTGTGCATCAAGGTGAAAGCATAATAAATCATGATAGGACGGAAAGCTGATGACGGTCGAATTCGAATTTAGTTGACAATTCGTTAAAGCCACACTGTAGCAAGTACACTCAACTTTCATTGATCATTAATTGGCGCATCAGAGTAGGAGATTTAATGACCGCCCATCATTGCAATCATTAGAGAGAAAGGATACTTCACCTTAAGCTCTATAAATACCAAAGGCCACCATTGTAAAAGGGGATCATCAGATATATATACAAGTTAGAGAGTTGTTAGTCCGTTCACATACATACACATACTTGGTATTTATAGAGCATCCATGGTGAAAGGCGGCTTCTCTCTCATGGTTGTACAGATGGGATGACTTTAATTCCTGACTGATGCGCCGAATAATTGTGACCAAAAAAGCTAAATGTACTTTGTGATCGTTATCAGCTGTCAACTTAATTCGGATTCGACTGTAATCAGCTTTATGTCCCATCGCGCTTAATTAGTCTTTCACCGGATGCGCCCACCATGTTGCGCTGACCAAGTTGCGGCGATCCTTCTCGGGCGAATGTTTGCAAGCACGATCAACGCAAAGCCTTGCGGTGAAGTTGCGCTCGACCAATGATTTCATATGGTCGCAATCTTTGCATTGCTTCAACGCATATTCTGCACAAAAATACAAAAATCAACTGTTCTAATGCGCTGAACGCATGCGACCGCAATGTTATGAAAACGATGCTTAATGGACGCAAGTTAACATATTTCATCAACGCAATCCAACATTGTTTAAGAACTTAGCACTATGATAACGCCCAGAAATTTAAACAATGCTTGTCCTCAAGCATAAGCTAAAGATTCCTTTAGCAAGTCAACCGCAATGTTCTTTTCCTAGATTTCTCCAGAATGCTCCGTTCAAATCCTATATACCAGAATTTCCTTAAGTCTTATTCAAGTCTCTTCTTAAAATATTTCTAAGACCTAGGGACTGCAAACTTACCTTTCAAAAGGACTTTATTAAATTCCGAAACATCGCATGATTGATTTCAAAAAGAAAATTTTTTACCGGGGTGTCAAATGATTTTATCCTTGCACAAAAAATTTTCTCCATTGATATATTTCTTTTCTGACCTTGCACTGATCCAAGTGCCTTACCTTCATTTTGGCTTGCCCCCACGGGTGTCATGCGGACATCCAACTACGAGCAAGGCACTCTTTCTCAGACTAAACTCATACCTCTTTGGCAGAGGAGTTGAGGTCATTTATTTATGCGTTGATCCTGGTGACTTACTTTCGTTTTGGCTTGCCCCCACGTGTGTCATGCGGACATCCAACCACAGGTAAGTGTCTTTCACAACTTAACTCTTACCAACATGGGTTTCCCATTGCGTTGACAGTGGAATTGTTATTCTCAAAATATTTTTTTTTTCAAAATAGCAAGGTCGAAAATAAATACCTCACCCCCAAATTTAAAATGCAGCAATGTCCTCATTGCCAAAAGATTAAAATAAGTCCTGCGATGTTCTGGGAATGTGTTGTAAAGAGAGTTTGAAAGAAAGCTAGCAAACCCTTAACTTCTAGAAATATTTTATGAGTTGACTATCTTAAGATTAAGTTGACTCTAGTATATAAGAAAGACATAGAAGCATATTTTTCATCATTGAAATCATACTCAGCAAAGAGACAGCATGCGGTAACCTACTAAAGTTATCTACGTCAAATGATTGTGGTAATTAAAGAGGATGCAGTGATAAAGCTTTTAAAACTAACATGCGATGTGATAGCGCAAAATTTGAAATAAAGATAAGGAAGAGTACACCCCCAAATTTGCGTTGTCGTCCGCATTGTATATTGACGCATCCATCTTTGCGGCGATCTCTCTTCTTCTTTTGGATTGCGGTGATGGAGTGAGATAATTTGCGTCTTCATGTAACATCTCCGCAATCCTGTGCCTTAATCGTTGTAAACAAACAAAGAAATTGTCAAATGATTTAAAACAAAAGAACAAGTTTTTTTTTTCATGAAAGTAAAAATGAGTAAGATGTAGATAGCTAAATAATAGTAAAAGTGCCAAAGGAATAAGAGTTCAAGAGTCAAGTAAGGGGTAGTCCAGGTTTTTCAGCTTTATAGAGGCTTTTTCTGGCGGGAAATCACCTCCGCAATATGCTTTAACTCGTTGTCCATTAACCTTAAATGTCTGGCTGCCATCCTCAGTGATCAGCTCCACCGCACCATGTGGAAATATTTCTTTAATGATGAAGGGACCGGACCAGCGTGATTTTAATTTTCCCGGGAAGAGCCGTAGTCTTGAGTTGAAGAGTAAGACCTTTTTCCCGACTTGAAGGTTCTTACCACATATGCGTTTGTCATGCTAGCGCTTGGTGTGCCCCTTATAAATCTTCGCATTCTTATATGCGTTAATCCTCCATTCTTCCAGCTCGACCAGTTGCATTTTTCGCGCTTCTCCTGCCTTCTTTAAATCAAAATTCAACTTCTTTACCACCCACAGTGCCTTATATTCCAGCTTCAAAGGCAAATGACAAGCCTTGCCAAATACCAACGCATATGGGGACATACCTATGGGTGTTTTAAATGCGATCCGGTATGCCCATAACGCATCATCAAGATTTGTTGCCCAATCTGTTCGTGAAGGCCTTACTACCTTCTCAAGTATCAACTTAATTTCTCGATTGGACACCTCAACCTGACCATTTGTTTGCAGATGGTAGGCGGTGGCCACTTTGTGGAGGATGTTGTATTTGCACAACAGCTCCTTGATATTATGATTGACAAAGTGGGATCCTTCATCACTTATGATGGCACAGGGAGTGCCAAAACGAGTGAAAATATGTTTCTTCAGGAACTGGGAGACTACCGCCGCATCACTTGCGGCATGTTATTGCCTCTACCCATTTGGAGACATAATCGACGACTAATAAAATGTAATGCTTACTGTTCGAAGGAGGAAATGACCCCATGAAATCAATCCCCCATACGTCGAATAGTTCAAACTCCAAGATAGTGTTTATTGGCATTACGTTTTTCCATGAAATGTTACCTGTGCGTTGGCACCGATCACATTTCATTGCATAGTCAGCCGCATCCTTGAATAATGTAGGCTAAAAGAATGCACTCTACAAAACTTTGGTTGCAGTGCGCTGTCCTCCAAAGTGCCCACCATATGGTGAGTCGTGGCATTGTGACAATATGCGTTGTTGAGCAGCATTTGGTACGCATAATCAAAAATTTTGGTCTGCACCTCTTTTATAAAGATTCAGCTCATCCCAATAATAATGTCTGCATTCATGCTTGAGCTTCTTCTGTTGGTGTTAGGTGTAATCTTCAGGAAAATGCTCGCAAACCAAATAATTGACTATGTCTGCATACCAGAGCAATTCTTCTATGTGGAACAGCTGCTCATCCGAGAATACGACACTCACCTCCGACTCATTGCGGTCAACCTCAGGATTTTTCAGTCTAGACGAGTGATCCGCAACTTGATTCTCTGTCCCCTTCCGGTCAATTATTTCTATATCAAATTCTTGAAGGAGGAGAACCCATCTGATCAACCTCGGCTTTGCATCCTTCTTTGTCATTAAGTACTTTATCGTCGAATGATCAGTATGGATGGGCACCTTTGTTTCCAGCAAATATGCTCTAAATTTTTCCAATGCAAAAATTACGCAAGTAACTCTTTCTCTATGGTGGTATAATTGGTTTGAGCAGGATTTAACGTCTTACTCGCATACGCGATAAGATGTAAGATTGTTTTTCTCTTCTGTGCCAAAGCTGCTCCCATCGCATACCCTCTTGCATCGCACATCAATTAAAAAAGAAGTGTCCAATCAGGTGCGATTAACACGGATGCGGTCAGTGTGGATGAGTACCTTGGTTCCCAACAGATATGCCCTAAATTTTTCCAACGCAAAAATCACAACAAAAAGTTCTTTCTCTGTGGTGGTATAATTTGTTTGAGCAGGGTTTAATATTTTACTCGCATATGCGATGGGATGCAAAATCGTTTTTCTCTTTTGCGCTAAAGCTGCTCCATCACATACCCTCTTGTGTCGCACATGATTTCCAATGGCAGTGTCCAGTCCGACGCAATCAAGACGGGTGCGGTAATCAACGCATTTTTTAAAACTCTAAATGCATTGAGGCAGTTGTTGTCGAACTCAAATTTTCTGTCTGCCTCTAACAACGCACTCAGTGGTCGTGCTATCTTAGAAAAGTCTTTAACAGTTCTTCTGTAGAATCCAGCGTGCCCGAAGAAGCTTCGCACAGCCTTTACGCTGGTTGAAGGTGGAAGTTTTTCAATAGCTTCAATTTTTGCTTTATCCACCTCTAACCCATCTCGGGAGACCTTATGTCCCAACACTATGCCCTCCTTAACCATGAAATGGCATTTTTCCCAGTTGAGCACCAGATTCGTCTTTTCACATCTTTTCAGAATCTTCTCTAAGTTGGATAGGCAGACTTCATAAGTGTTCCCATAAACGGAGAAGTCATCCATAAATATTTCCACAGAGTCCTTGAGATAATCTGAAAAGATCGCCATCATGCACCTTTGGAATGTGCTTGGCGCATTGCAGAGGCGAAACGACATGCGGCGAAAAGCAAATGTCACATATGGACAGGTGAATGTTGTCTTGTCTTGATCTTCGGAGCTATAATGATTTGATTGTATCCAGCATAACCATCTAGGAAGCAGTAAAAATCATTTCCAGCTAGACGGTCTAGAACTTGATCAATGAATGGCAGAGGGAATAATCTTTCTTTGTGGCCGCATTCAGCTTGCGGTAGTCCATGCATATGCGTCATCCAGT
>NC_052351.1:5596182-5641811 GCF_009727055.1 Benincasa hispida | reverse complement strand
TGATGGTCCTTTGCGGTATTAATTCATTGTTATCATTCGGGACTACCGTCATTCCGCCCTTCTTCGACACACATTGCACAGGGCTAACCCACGTGCTATCTGCTGTGGGATAGATAATGCCCGCATCTAGCCATTTGATAATCTCCTTATTGACGACCTCCTTCATCGCAGGGTTGAGTCTGCGTTGATGTTCAATTGTTGCTTTGTGGTCATCTTCAAGAAGAATGTGGTGCATGCAGTACGTAGGGTTGATTCCTCTAATGTCGGTGAGCGTCCAGCCAATTGCTCGTACATGCTTCCTAAGAATGCTTATCAACGCATTCTCCTGATTCGTTGAGCGCAGAGGAAATGATAACTGGCAGCTTCTCATTTTGCCCCAAAAATGCATACTTTAGATGGGTTGGTAGGGTCTTCAATTCAAGTGTTGGTGGCTCCACTAGGGAAGGTTGCGTTGTTTTTCTTTGATATGTTTCTGTTGGCTCTACTTCTCGCTTTGTGATCATTTCCTCTTCCTTGTTTGTTTTTGTTGTGATCGCATTGCAGGCGGCAACGGATGCGCTGGCATCCTCTTCTTCATTCTCTTCATCAAACTTTTCTTCTTCAATCGAATTATGGTCATCATCAGAATCTTGCAGGTCTTCTTCATCCGAAAACTTCATGGCACGAATTATATTAAACTTGAGCTTCTGTCTGTTGATACTCAGAGTGATTTCCCCTTTATGCACATCAATTTGAACACGACCCGTTGATAAAAAAAAAGGTCACCCCAGAATGATGGGCACATCTTTGTCGGCCTCATAGTCTAAAATGATGAAGTTAGCTGGCAAGATAAATTTGTTAATTGTTATCTTCACCTTTCCTTCTGGATGAACCAGAGATCTGTCGGCCAGTTGAAGAGTCACTATTGTAGGTACAAGTTGCCCCACATTTAATTGTCTAAATATTGACAGAGGCATCAAATTTATGTTGGTCCCCAAGTCACACAGGGCTTGTCCGATGTATAGTCCTCCTATGGAGACAGGAATAGTAAAGCTCCTAGGATCGATCATCTTTGGTGGAATTATTGATTTGGAACTTTGCGTTAATGCCACCGTGGCAAATTTTCCAGCTCCCCTCTTCTTAGTTACCATATCCTTCAGAAACTTGGCATAGGCAGGCATTTCCTCAATCGCTTCACTGAAAGGAATATTAACATGTAATTGCTTTAACATAGATAAGAAGCGTTGGTACTGTACCTCGTCGTTCTTTTTCTTCCTTAGTCTCTGTGGGAAAGGGGGTAACTGAACTTTCACGGTTCCCGTTTCAGTTGGCTTCGAGGTTGACGCAACCTCCGATTCTACTGCTTCTTTTTCTCTTTCTTCTTCTTGCGTCACCGCAATCTCAGGTTCAGCCGCGATGGAAGTTGTTCTACTAAGCTCCTTCTTTTCTCCCTCCACATCTTCCCACTGCGCAATGTCACAACCTGACATTGCTCCTTACCTGATCCCCCCGGGTTGCATGGAAGTTCGGTTGAACTCTCTTATACACATCTAGATGTGTATAAGAGACAGGATTCTACTGCTTCTTTTTCTCTTTCTTCTTCTTGCGTCACCGCAATCTCAGGTTCAGCTGCGATGGAAGTTGTTCTACTAAGCTCCTTCTTTTCTCCCTCCACAGTCTTCCCACTACGCAATGCCACAACCTGATATTGCTCTTTACCTGATCCCCCCGGGTTGCATGGAAGTTCGGTTGAACTTGGCAGAGCCCCTTGCGGTCTACTCTTCAACTCACTCGCAATCTGGCCCATCTGTAATTCAAGATTGCGGATGGACGTAGCCTGACTTTGAAGCACGGTTTCGTTTTTCTCTATGTATTGCTTCAATAGGCTCTCCAAAGAAGAGGATTCCGGTGGTTATGAGCTACTTGCTTGGTTACTCAGTTGACAGTTGTTGCGAGGGAAGAATCATGGTGGCCCTTTTTCTGCGCCACAGTTGGAAATTTTGTTGTTGATTCTTCCAAGCAAAATTGGGGTGATTCCTCCACCCGGGGTTGTAGGTGTTTGAAAATGGATTATTTTTTACCAAGTAGACAAATTGTGGATTCTGCGGGCAATCATCCATCGCATGCCCATCACCGCAAGTCGCACACCTTGCGGTGTTTTGACTGATTGCATTGATTTGCCCATTTTGCGGTGTTGGGCTGCTGATCACAATTCGTTGGATTAAATTCATCATTGTGGTCATCTGGTTTTATAATGAACCAATAGCACCGTTATTTGTGCCAGTGTCTTTGAGTCTCAATCTCTGGTCACTCTCTCTCAAATCTTCATGATTCTTAGAGATGCGATCCAAGATATTGTTTGCCTCATCATATGTTTTATCAAGCATACCACCAGCAACTGCCGCATTAGCAGCGGTCTGCGAAGCGGTAGTCAAACCATGATAGAAAATCTCCATTTGAAGGCAGTCTGGTAACCCATTATGTGGACAATCTCGGTCCAACCTCTTAAACCTCGCCCAGGCATCGCTAAGCAATTCGTCCAAGTCTTATTCAAAATTTGTGATAAGTTTCCTTCGTTTGGCGTTCTCGGTAGGTAGAAAATACTTCTTCATAAATTTCTCCACTACCTGTTCCCAAGAAGTGATCTCTCCCGACTCGAGAGAATATGTCCATTTCCTAGCTTGATCACAGAAAAAAATGGGAACAATGTTAGTCGAACTTCTTCGACAGAGATGTTCAGGAACACAAAAGTATTGCAAATTTCAATAAAACTTCGGAGGTGGGCATGCGGGTCCTCGCCACGCCTTCCTCCGAATTGACCTGCAGTCTGGATCATCTACAGCATCACCGATTTCATTTCGAGGCCTCGTGATTCCCGGAGAGAAATCATAGAGGTTTGGCGATGCATAGTCCCTAATGGACCTATTGCAAAGAAATAAAAAAAAATTACCGTTAGCAAACTATCTTGCCGAAGTCCCCGGCAACGGCGCCAAAAACTTGATGCTTGATTTTATGAAGTGAAATGTGAATGCTATGCATTGATGAAATTGCATTGTGCACTCAAGTTTCCCCAGCGGAATCCAAGTGTAAATTCCTCTGAGTTTTCTGGTAAGTCCAAGGTCGAACACAGGGACTTGTGAAAACAGATTGCGTTGGTAATTTTTATGAAGAACTCTGCAGTAACCAGATAAATAAATAGATTGTTGGGTTTGTTGTTTTGTTGATGAAAAAGAAATAAATAAATGCGGCGGATTTGAGAAAATGCAGTTGTGTGATAGATGCAATGAGTATGCGATGAACGGGTTGAGAAGATCTTTAGCTAGCATTACTTGGGAATGCGTCAGACTATGCAATCATGTTACCACCATGCACAGAAGATGTTTAGCTAGCGTTACTAGGACGCATGTGTTGAATGCAAAATGTCCATAGAGCCTATCCCAAAGTCTTTACTCTTGTCCTATGCGATGATGCAAAATGCATAAAAGCAAGGTGACTGCATACAATCATATCCTATCTCTAGGATGCATGCGATACGTTGATAACAAATAGTGCTCATTCCTAAGCTCCTATCTCTTGTTTATGCGTTATAATCTGGCTCTTCTGAGTCTAGATTCTAACCTGACCTTCCCAAGTCTAGATCCTGTCCTTAGACTACCCTCATGAGTATCTCTAATGGACGAATGAAGCATACATAAAACAAGATAATCGCAAATAATGAAGATTCCCTAGTTGTGCTAGCTAAATGCTTCTCAACCCATTCAACTGATTTAGCTACTCATGCGTGAATAACAGAGAGTGAATAAATATAGAGAAGGAAATTCCATTTTTATAAACGAGTTGAGTACAAAATGACAATGGAAGTTAAAGGTAGAAAGCCTGGTAGCAATTCCTTGCTGACCGAGGCTTTTTTACACTAAAATTTCTATTCTGTTCTAAATATGTTCTCGCTTCCGCAGGTGTCGGCCTCTCTCTGTCCCTAAAGCTTCTGACGCTCTCCCAAGCTTACCGAAACGATCTACCGGCACAACTTCCTCTTTCGTGTCCGCCTTAAAATGAAAGAAAACTATGAACAGAGACGCGTGAACTGAAGTATGAAATTTATAATTGTTGAACTCATGAACCCCTTCTCTAAAGAGTGCCCTTGGTATTTATAGAGCATCCATGGTGAAAGGTGGCTTCTCTCTCATGGTTGTACAGATGGAACGGCTTTAATTCCTGACTAATGCGCCGAATAATTGTCATCGAAAAAGCTGAATGTACTTTATGACCGTTATCGACTGTCAACTTAATTCGGATTCGATTGTCATCAGCTTTATGTCCCATCGCGCTTAATTAGCCTTTCACCTGAATGTGCCCACCATGTTGCACTGACCAAGTTACGGTGATCCTTCTCGGGCGAATGTTTGCGAGCACGATCAACGCAAAGCTTTGCAGTGAAGTCGTGCTCGACCAATGATTTCCTATGATCGCAATCTTTGCATTGCGCAACGCATATTCTGCACAAAAATACAAAAATCAACTGTTCTAATGTGCTGAACGCATGCGACCGCAATGTTATGAAAATGATGCTTAATGGACGCAAGTTAACATATTTCATCAATGCAATCCAACATTGTTGAGAACTTAGCACAATGATAACGTGCAACCCTCTCACTGTTTTTCTTGCAACGATCGAGGCACAGGATTGCGGAGATGTTACACACAGAAGCAACTTATCGTATTCCATCACCGCAATCTAAAGAAGATGGATCACTGCAAAGAATGATGCATCGATACACAATGTAGGCGACAACGCAAATTTGGAGATTGTATTCTTCCTTCACTTATTCCAAATTTTGCATTATCGCATCACATTTTAGTTTTAAAAGTTTTATCACTGCATCCTCTTTGATTATCGCAATCATTTGATATGGATAAATTGAATTACCGCATGTTGTCTCTTTGTCAATTATGA
This sequence comes from Benincasa hispida, assembly GCF_009727055.1. Classification (NCBI taxonomy): domain Eukaryota; kingdom Viridiplantae; phylum Streptophyta; class Magnoliopsida; order Cucurbitales; family Cucurbitaceae; genus Benincasa; species Benincasa hispida. The sequence goes on along the minus strand of NC_052351.1, from coordinate 5,636,878 downwards.
TTTTAATGATGAAAAACATACTTCTATTCCTTTCATATATATACTAGAGTCAACTTAATTTTAAGATAGTCACCTCATGAAATATTTCTAGAAGTTAGGGGTCTACTAGCTTTCTTTCAAACTCTCTTTACGAAGCTTTCTAAGAACATCGCATGACTTCTTTCAATCTTTTGGCAATGGGGACATTGTCACATTTTAAATTTGGGGGTGAGGTATTTATTTTCGACCTTGCATTTTAAAAAAAAATTGAGAATAACAACTTCACTGTCAATGCAATGGGGAAACTCATGTTGATAAGAGTTAAGTTGTGAAGGGCACTTACCCGTAGTTGGATGTCCGCATGACACACGTGGGGGCAAGCCAAAACGAAAGTAGGTCGCCAGGATCAACACATAAATATAATGACTGCAACTCCGCTGNAGTTGGATGTCCGCATGACACACGTGGGGGCAAGCCAAAACGAAAGTAGGTCGCCAGGATCAACACATAAATATAATGACTGCAACTCCGCTGCCAAAAAGGTATGAGTTTAGTTTGAGAAAGAGCGCATTGCTCGTCGTTGGATGTCCGCATGACATACGTGGAGGCAAGCCAAAACGAAAGCAAGGCACTTGGATCAGCGCAAGGTTAGAGAAAAAAAATATAATAATGTCAAGAAATATGCAAGGATAAAAATCATTTGACACCAAGGTGGAAAAGTTTTCTTTTTGAAATAAATCATGCGATGTCCCAGAATTTAGTAAAGTCCTTTTGAAGGATAAGCTTGCAGTCCCTAGGTCTTAAAAATATTTTAAGAAGAGACTTGAATAAGACTTAAGGACATTTTGGTGTATAAGAGCTGAATGAAGTATCCTTGAGAAATCTGGGAAAAAAGATTTGCGGTCGACTTGCTAAAGAAAATCTTTAGCTTATGCTTGAGTACAAGCATTGTTTAAATTTGAGGGTGTGATAACGGACAGAAATGCACATTATCATAATGCTAAATTCTTAAACAATGTTGGCTTGCGTTGATAAAATGTATTAGATTGCATCCAAAAAGCATTAAGTTCATTACATTGCAGTCGCATGCGTTCATCGCATAGGAACAGTGGATTTCTGTATTTTTATGCAGAATATGCGTTGACGCAAAGCGAAAATAGCGATCACAGGAAATCATTGGTCGAGCACAGCATTACCGCAAGGCTTTGCGGTGATTGTGTTCGCAAACATTTGCTCAAGAAGGATTGCCGCAACTTGGTGGGCGCATCTGGGTGAAACACATAATTAATCACGATGGGACAGAAAGCTAATGATGGTCGAATCCGAATTAAATTGACAGCTGCTAATGGTAACAAGTACATTCAGCTTTTCAATGACAAATATTCGGCGCATCAGTCAGAGAATTAAAGCCATCCCATCTATGCAATCATAAGAGAGAAGTCGTCTTTCACCTCGGAAGCTCTATAAATAACAAAGGCATCCTTCAGAAAAGAGGTTCAACTGCTTACGAGTTCACAAGTTCTGTTCTTAGATTTTCTTTTATTTTAAAGCGGACGCGAGAGAAGGAGGTTGTGCCGACAGATCGTTCCAGTAAGCTTGGGAGAGCTCCGGAAGCTTCTAGATCAGAGAGAGGGCCAGCTCCTGCGGAAGTAGGAATATCTTTTGAATCGAATAGAGTTTGCTAGTGTAAAAGCCTTGGTCAGCAAGGGATTGCTACCAGACTCTCTACCTTTATCTTCCATTGTTATTTTGTATTCAAACTCATTTATAAAAATGGAATTTACTTCTCTATATCTGCTCACTCTCTGTTTATCACGCATGAGTAGCTAAATCTGTTGAATGGGTTGAGAAGCAATTAGCTTGCACAACTGGGGATCTTCATTCTATGCAATTATCTTGTATTATGTATGCTTCATTCGTCCATTAGAGATACTCAAGAGGGTAGTCTAAGGACAAGATCTAGGCTTGGGAAAGTCAGGTCAGAATCTAGGCTCAGGAGAGTCAGATTAGAACGCATAATCAAGAGATAGGAGTTTAGGAATAAGCACCATTTGCTATTAACGCATCGTATGCATCCTAGAGATAGGATATGATTGTGTGTGGTCACCTTGCCTTTGTGTATCTTGCATCATCACATAGGAAAAGAGTAGAGACTTAGGGATAAGCTTTATGGACACTTTTGCATTCAACACATGCGTCCTAGACTTAGGAGCACCGCATTTGCATTGGAAAATGAATTGTTGTGCATGAGTGTAGCATGATCGCAGAGTCTGACGCATTCCCAAGTAATGCTAGCTAAAGACCTTCTCAACCCGTTCATCCGCATACTCAGTGCATCTATCACACAATCAAACTTTTCTTAAATCTGCCACATTTGTTTATTTTTCATTACTGCAATCAACACAACCAAACAACTATTTGAGTTACCGGTTACCGCAAATTTTTCTAAAAATTACCACCGTAACCTGTTTTCCTAAGTCCCTGAGTTCGACCCTGAACTTACCAGGAACTCAGTGGGATTTACACTTGGATTCCACTAGAAAACTTGAGTGCTCGAAGCAATTTCCATCACCGCATTTCCTCCATAATTTCACATCATAAAATAACGCATCAAGTTTTTTACAATCTCGCTTCTCTCGCTTCTGCCTTAAGGAAAAGAAAATCTAAGAACAAAGCTAATCTATCTAAGGCAAAATTCTCTCTCTCCGAACTCGCTGAACCCCTTTTCTGAAGGTTGCCTTCGGTATTTATAAAGCTTCAGGGTGAAAGGTGGCTTCTCTCTTATGATTGCACAGATGGGATGACTTTAATTCTCTGACTGATGCATCGAATATTTGTCACCGAAAAGCTGAGTGTACTTGTTATCGTTAGCAGCTTATCAACGTAATTCGGATTCGACTGTCATCAGCTTTCTGTCCCATCATGATTAATTATGCTTTTCACCCAGATGCGCCCACCAAGTTGCGCCGGCTCTATGCGTCAATCCTTCTTGAGCAGATGTCTGCGAGCACAAATCACCGCAAAGTCTTGTGGTAATGCACTCGACCATTGATTTCTTGTGATCGCGCTTTCCACCTTGCGTCAACGCATTTTCTGCAAAAGTTAATTGTTTTTATGCGATGAACGCATGCGACCGCAATGTTATGAACTTAATGCTTTTTGGACACAATTTAACATATCTTAACAACGCAAACCTTCTTTGTTTAATAACTTAGCACTGTAATAACGTGCATTTCTGCCCGTTGTCAGCCTCCGATCAATCACATGTCGTTCTAGCATTGCTAGCGCTTGTTCACGTTGCCGCCCAGTACCTATCATCGTCAAAACTAATTTACCCATAAATTTTGAGGTTAGATTCAGGAATTTGGGGTTGTTAAGAAAGTTGTCTAGCAGAGTAGAAGTTCGTTTGAGCAGTTTCGATACTTTTGGGTAAATTGGTAAAATTTCAATGCGTTTATGGACTGGCCTACTGTACTTTGATATTAAACCCTTGATATTGGTGTATGTTCAAATTCGGTTGCTTAATTGAAGTGTTGGAGTGGTTTTGGAACAAGCCACGTGTTGAGTAAGTGGTTTAAATTTTTGTGGAATAAATTTTTTATATGTAATTTGAAGCTAAGTGTTAAAAATTAATTTATGGATCGTGCTTTAGGATTCGATTCAAAGTGTGTGGAACTTGGTGGTTGGTGTGCTTGAATTGAATTTTGTGTCTAAACTTGAAGTAAGCGCTTCACTATGGTGCGAGGAAAATGGAGAGTAAATATGCGTGCATCTTATGATATGTGTTCGTTCTCCATGCGTTGATTGTCATATGTTGGACTAAGAAATATGCAATGTGCGTTTAAGAATATATGCGATGACCATGCGTTCCTGCCACAAGTTTTCTTGCTTTCTCGTCAAGTATAACGAGATCCAAGTTTCTCGGGATCCGAGGTCGAACTCAGGGACTTGTAACTAAATGTTGTGAAGTAATGTGTTTGCGATGAAGAATAAAAGAATAATGAAGTTAAAGTACTATGCACTACTCCTACTCCTGACTAAACAGATTAAGCAATGGAAGTATGACTATGAGAGTTGATAGAGGCCGGCAACTGTTAACGCATAATAAAATGCATGAAAAAATAGATAAAATGGTGGAGGAGTTGAATTCACCGCATCACTAAGCTTGATCGCAAGGGTAATCCCAGCTCGCCACACTTACGCATCGCACACCTCTCGATGGTCAGCTGCATGCTTATATCTCTATAACGCATGATTGTGTTGAACATAAGAATATTCCTATCTCTAGGAACACTGCTTACTTTGCTTAGTGAGTTCCACTACTTACCCTCTCGGACAATTAGTCGCCGTTGATCAGCTCATAGACAAGCATTGCGACCACTCATAGACAAGCGTTGCTACAGCCTCACACTAAGTAAAGAAGATTAACTCACTAGACTCACGCAACGTACACCTCTCAGTGGTTTGCTACATGCTTCATATGTCTATGTCGCATGATTGATTATGCAATAGTGCTTGCAATCTTACTTAGTTCGCTGCAATGGAAGTATAAAGAAGAATAAAATGAAGATGGTGTCGAAGGAAATAAAGAGATGCGTTGATTACAAAATATATTAATGTCTTAAGCCAAAATGTAATATAATACAGAGATAAGATGAGGGATGGAAGGCTAGATGTAGGCAATCTCTTGCTTCTATCAGATGTATGTCAAGGATGTTGGTGGTGCCATAGATGGGCGGTGGAGTAGTCTCTCTCGAGATCTATCTCTGGCAAAGCTCCGGTCATCACTCGGAATGGGTTAAATGAATGAAGAACTCTCAAAGAATGTCTTCTCACGCTCTCATCTGTGATCACAAGGATCTGCCTTAAGGCAGAAGCTCGAATGTATTGAATTTGGGCTCTAAGGCTCTATTTATAGAGCTCAATCACCGACAGCATTAATGGTCCCACTCTGAATCTTTGCTACTAACGGCGCGATGATCCAGCTCTGAACCTCTGCCACTAACGGCGCAGTAGGTGAAATGTCAACATCATCTTTTCGGTACTCCCAGGGTATGCATTCATGCTTGTTTTTGCTGAAGTACCGTTGCATTCCACCAATCTTGCGATCACCCTTCTATCATGGTTATTACTTTGTAGCCGCAACATCCATGCGATGAACGCATGCGATCAATAGCCGCAACATCCATGCGATGAACGTACGCAATCACCCTTGTGATAGTCTGGGATTCACCGCATTCGATCAATTCCTGTGATAGCTACAAAAAAAAATAGACATTTCAACGCGGAATAACGTATAATATTGAGTTAGCGGAGATTTCCTATGCTAATCGACGCAAGCTTACTTTTCACATGAATTCTTAGTATAATCACCGCATATTCTACTTTTAGCCCTCATAATTCTAAATAAGAGATTACAATAACTTGTATTTCTACTAGTTATCACACTACCAGTTTGCCCTCGAACCCAAGTTGTTGTTAAGTATGTGATTGTACTTAAAGCATGATTCTGTATGTTGGATTGAACTGTCATGACTTGCTATGTTGAACTGTTGAGGGAATTACGAAGGCCTATGTTTATGCCGCGGAAATTATGATATCATTGTATGTGAATGTTGTGGTATCTAAATGATAGATGTATTTTGAGACTGTTTTGAACTATGTTAGACTGATAGTGTCTGTTAGTATCTTTATTAGGCCATGTACATAATATGTTGTAAGCCTTCAAGTTCACACCTCGTGTCTATGATTGTGTCCCTCCAGGGTCACTACTTATGAAAGCGTGCCTTTGGATTCGCCCCTTATTCTTATGTTTATGCCTCCAATGCATAATGTGCACTTGAGTCTGGTGAATGACAAGAGGAATTCGTGACCCAGTCATTGATACATGTCAATGCTTCCACCCTTATGTCTTTCTTATTTTATTTTACTTTAGCATAATTTAAGTTAGAAGTCTAGCATTTAGAACTTTTGGTTAATTTGTTTGTTCATTCATTAATTTATTAGTTTATTTAATTTATTCTAAATTAGAGTCGGGATGCCCCGAACAGTGTATTATGACATTATTATTTTAGAAATAAAAGTCGTCCCTTTTATTAAATTTTTCTTGAAAAATATAAATTGTCAAGCTTATGCATGCATATAGTAGCGTCCTATAAGTGTAGTAAAAAGTCGGGATTGTTACAATTTTATACTTTTTTTTTCTCTCATATACACAATACAAGTTATTTTCAATAATCATTTGAAAATTATACGTTTTATTTTTATTCTTTTCTAATCTACGTACTACCGTCTTCAATAAATGAACTGAAAATTGAGAGTTTAAAATAACAATGTGGGTCGAAATTGATGTTTTCAAGAAAAATGCTATTTTGAAATATAGACATTTGACACATAAAAGATTATTACTTACATGAAAAAATAATAAGTTAAATAAGTGAAATGCAAAATATTATTTTGAAATATAGACATTAGACGTATAAAATGTTATTACTTATTACTTACCTGAAAAGATAATAATTAAGATAAATAAGTGAAGAGATAAGAGCAGAAAAGTTAGGTGCATTCCAAGTAGCACCAAGTTTTACTCCTTGAAGATCTTAATATAAAGTGTAATAGTTGTACGGACATCCTACAAATTTCTTTTAACAATTTCGGCATATTTCTCATTTATGCAATGAAGTTTTGAGAACATTCGAATTTTTTTGAAAAAAAAAAGTGAACACTTAGGTACACTTCAGTCCTAAAATTTGAAAAAGGGTCACTGAACTCATTTCATCCTTGTCTAATAATTTTGTTAATTTTTTTAAAATACTGATGTTAGAGATCCGTTAGGCCCTTTTTTAAGTTCATATATAATAGACAACAAATTAAAATTTAGAAATTTAGTACGCACTCTATAAAATATTGTTCATAAATACTTTTTAAAAAAATAAAAATTCTATTAACACAAACTTGAAACTTCAAGAATTGATCTGGTAGTTTAACCCTTTCTTACCCTGAAACGGAGGCAACTTCATTAAGCAAAGTTAGCACAGGCAGTCTTTAGCTAATACATGCGCGAAAGCGAATTAGGAAAAGTGTAGTGGCAAAGCATTGAGCCTAATTTCACCTCTCTCTCACCCAAATGCCTTCATCCGGCAGCACATCTATAGTATCAGTTATTAATTCAATCAAGTTGCCTTGCCACAATCAGATTCCACCATTACCACATTCTTCTATAATAATCACACCCATCCCTGTTTTCCTTTTGATTCTTGCAACTTCTTTCTCTGCTCTTCTAAATATTGGTAACTTTAGTATGAATGCACAACAAATATTTATTTATTCTAATGATGGGCCCATGGGTATTATTATTATAGTATTATTGAGGGGTTTTTTTATAATCATATAGATAAGATAAATATTAATATTAAAAATATGTCTAAATATTCAGTTAGATTAGTGGTGCATTCAGTCTATAAACATGCATTCCCTCTCCCCACTAAATGACTTGGATCACTTTCTCTTAAGATGTGAAAATTCATAGTTTTAGTAACTTTAGGGGTGGGGATGGCTTCAAGACTTCTCCTACTATGATGAAGGAGATACTTATAGCTGCTTTCCTTGGCTAACACTTGGAACATCTACCTAAAGAGAAATGAATGAGAAGATTTTTAAAGGTACGGAGGGATTCTGGAAAGAGGTACAAAGTTTGACCCATTTCTATAGCTCCTACTGGTCCTTCTCAACTATTACCAAATATTTATCAAAATTGTCCCTTCTTGCAATTTTTTTCTGGAGCTCTCTTTTGTTTTGGGCTTGTGATCCATTGCTTTGCTTCTTACTTTCTTCCATCTCAAGGAAACCAGTTTATCAATTAAATAAAAACAATATATGATATACATACTTTTTATAGAAATTGAAAATCTGATACGGCAATAACTGCCTATTTAGCATCATTTGCACTGTAGCATGCTCATACGGAATGTACAGTTCACAAGTGGGGGTGGGGGTGGGGAAGGAACAGCATTATTGCTTCCAAAGGACAATAAATTCGTGTTAGAGAAAAATATTCTACAAGTAACCATCCCTTCTGTCCTGATCCTCAGCTTCCTTATTAGCAACTTCAACAGATTTGAACCAAAGGAATGCCTGTCTCGAGAAATTAGATAGAGAGCCTTGTAAGTGGGAGGTCATATTTTTGCAATGGTATTGTCATTCTTCTTATTACCTCCTTTGCAGTTGACACAGAATACAGTACCTTATGTGCAACGCTCTTATACACATCTAGATGTGTATAAGAGACAGCGCAAAAGGTTCATGTTATATTTCATGCTATGATAAACGCATAGGAAAAGATGTGATAATCCCTTCGCAAATGTTGGAGACAGAGGAACTTACAGCAGTGGGAATGCCAGTAAATGCGAAAAATCCAAGCAACGGAGCATACAATATGCTGTCTGAATTTATAATTCCAAAGACAGGCTTCTGGTTGACGTACTCAAATACGGAACCTATCTGCAGTTTTGGAAGTCGTTCCAATAAACATACAAAAGGCTTCAATTAGAATTAGTATCCGCAGCACCAAACTTGATCATGCATTGCTGAAGAAATAAATTAATTACATACAATCACCTCTACCACTTCACTGCATTTACATGATCTCTTAATCATCTTAATCAAGCTAAAGTATTAATGTAATTAAATTTACCACAACTTATTATGTTAAGCTTTTGAATTCATTTTTTTTATAATAAGCATTGAAGTTCATTGATGATTTAACATGACATCAGAGTAGGAGGTCTTATATTCAAACCTTGTAATGTTATTTCCTCTATAATCAATATTGATTTCTAATCATTGAGTCTTCTAAAAAGTAAGATAAGTGATAAAGTATTGACAATTAAATTTATTATAACCTAAAATAGGGTGATCGGTGTATTAACACATCACTCTCCTAATTCTAAATATGAACAAATATGCAATAGAGGATAAAGGAACAACTAGAGACTGCTATCATACAGATGGTTGTCAAATGGGCCACAGTTCCCCAAGAAGTTGACAAATATTTTCAGGGGAAAAAAATCATTCTATCCATAATCCAGTCTGCAAAAGCCATTAATGCATTCTTTTGACCATAGTTAGTAGTGATTTAACAGGACATCAAATTACAACGTTACAAGTTAAAATTCTCACAATGTTGTTTTCTCCTTATATCATATAAATGATTGTGTTAACAGGAGGTAATGACGTCGTTTGCTAATTTCTAAGCAAATAGGAAGTACTGCAGCAGTTAGTATAAAAACAACACTATAAAAGATGCCAAAAACAAGTATGTAGTTGGAGGGAAGCTTACAGCAGCAATTGCAGTGATAGATGAGGCGAGCAAGTAAACGTAGAAAGGGACCTGAAATCCCTGTTGAGTTCCAATTTCCTTGCCTTCTTCCCTTGCCCAAGGAGGAGGCTCCTCCGAATCAGGTTTGGCCCAAGAAGGGATTGTTTCTTCAGACTCGCTCGATTTTGCAGACCCTTCTGTAACGGCAAACACGGTAAGCTTGCGGTAGCCATTGTTTCTACTTCCAATAGACCGTAAATGTCCGAAAGCCATGTGTTTCGAATCCATCCTCCCGTAATTACAAGCTAGACTTGGATTGCAATAAGACAACAGCGTCGCAGACATTACTCCCAATTCTTCTTTCAACTCCTTCAATCTTCTTTCTCAATCAGCTTCTAGATAAATAACATTTGATATAGAAAATTCACACTCCAAGTGAAACACTTACATATAATATCACTGCTAAACATTTAACAGAAATGGCACAATTATAGCAGCAGTTAATATAACTATTGATCCTTGTTTCGCCAGTAATTGGTACTTTCATTTTCCTTTCATACGCGATTAAATGTCGAAGAAGAAGATAAGAGAGTGGAGGGAACATACTGGTACGGAACGAACTTTGTTGCAGAGAGATGAGTGAGATGAGAAGCCCCTGCGAGCGTAGGGCTTTTCCAACCTCCGTGATACTACCGGAAGCAATGGAGGAGAGAGGACTCGTCGGTTTCGGAGGGAGATAACCCTGAGGATAACGAATGACGCAAAATTAAAATTAAGGAAATTATTAATTTTTAAAATAGATTTTCGATAGGGATCTTTTTAAATATAAAAAATATTTAAAAATATTTACATTTTATAGCAAAAAGTTACAAAAAAAAAATAAAGCACTTTTGGAACTTTTTACTACAAAGTATAAATATTTTTGGGAATTCTCTATTTATAAGAATTTCCCTTTTCGAAAACTATTTACATAAAATAGAAAATTTAATTTTCTTTTATAGAGATTGATAAAAGTCTATCGGAGTCTATCATTTATACTACGTGATAAACGTTAATAGAATTCTATCAGTGTCTATAAGTATTTTTTCTATTTCTATGAAGTTTTGACATTTTTTTTAGTTACATTCTAAGCCCCACTATCCCACTAAATTATCCAACTATTGTCATGAGGTAAAATTTTCTTTTAAAAAATATTTTGATTATTATTATTATTATTATTATTTGGTGAGTGATGAAGGTATGATGCATAGAGGGATGTACCGATGTATTATCCAACAGAAAATAAATCATAAATTATGTACGTTATCCAAAAGAAAATTTTCAATCATTGTTTGCCACAAAGTAGCAGTTAAGAATTATGTGAGAGTCTACAAAATAAATGAATGATAAATTACTAAATTATTTAATTATGTGTCAGTTACTAAGGAGGAGATTAGGTACTACGATATCACTAGTTATTTTCCCCCGAAACAATCGAACTAGTGTTGGTTAGTTGGTTTTTCATTATTGTTAGTTAGTTTAGTTATGGTCTTTTGACATGCTTAAATTGATGACAACAAAACAATAAAATAAATAGAATTGGAAGATGTCTCGATTGATTTATCGACATAAAACAACTCCAAAACTGTTGGTTGTAAGGTGGGGGTTTGAACGAATTTGTATGTATGCCACCTATATGTTTCAATTCCTAAAACACAGTTGTTATTTCTTCAAAATATTCAATTCGATTTTTCACGTGGTATATCAACAAACATTTATACTTTATATTTGGTATATCAATAAACTTTTATACTTTATATTTAGTAAAATCAATCTGTTAACTAATATGTCCAGTATAAAATGTATAAGATAAACTATTGATACACATGTACACCAATGAAAACACATTTGTGTAAAATAATAGTCCATTTGGCTATTCGGGTAAAACATAGGAAAGTTTACACAATTGTGTAATTGGGCATATTTATTGAAGTTATATGTGTAGAAAACCCCATATTTAATTGTTGCGTTAATTGGCCTCCTGTTGGAGCTTTTATGTACGAATGACTTTAATATGCAATTGCGTTCACGTTCCGAATTCCGAAATCAATCAACATTAACATCTTGCTTATTTTACGTGCCATTTAGATTGTGCTCGCTACTTCATTCATTACTCTTACTCACACTCCTTTATCCCCTTCACACTCACGTTTTTTCGCTCCCTCTATCCCCACGTTTCTTTCTTTTGTCCCCCCTCTCTCACCTGAGCCTATGACCATTGTCTAACCGCTCATCACCCATTTTGATAATCGCTCATGTTCGCACTTCAGGCCACTCGCCAACCACTCATCACCTACTCCAAATGAACATTGTCCTCATGCTTACATCCACCTTCTAACAGTTTATCGCTGGTGTGATGATCCGAGAGAGGAACACAAGGATTTGCTATGCTTCAAGTGTTTAAATAGAAGAAAGAGAAAACACAAGTGTGGGGATCTAAAGGATGAATGCAAGCGAGAGGGACAAAGAAAGTAACAAACATGATCTGAGTAGCATGCGATGTAACAAAATGTTAGTATTTATTATTATTGAAAGAAAAATACTTAGGTGCATCATAGGTTACAACTATCTCTGTGCATCCCATTAAATGATTCAAATTCTCCAAAGATAGTGTGCCACGTGACAAATTATCCTTACTTTCTTCTTCAAATATTCTATTGCTATTTTAGGTGTGAGATGAGAGTGAATGCACAATGATAGCGCATTTTGAGATGCACCCAAGTATTGCTCTTTTTAAAATCGGGGTCATTCCACATTAGAGGCGCAATATAAATTTGGTCATCCATATACAAAAACCTATTAAATTTTGTGGAATAAGAGTTTATGTTAAAACAAATGAGTTTTAAGGGGATGAGTTGAGATAAAATATCTGGAATTCATATGTTTGTGTTTGAGGTGCAAAGTTATTTGGTCTGAGTTCATAAGTCTATGTTTGGGATATATAGGTGAGTTTATATGTCTGAGGTATCTAGTGCAGTTTTTTAACTCTAAATAATATGCTTTTATGATTACTATTTTTGTTTTGAAACTTTTTTATTCAATCATTCTACCCATCTTTGTTTAAATAAAATATGGATTATAATTTTTTTCTTTTAATATTTAAAGCTTTTCTTTATTTATTTGTTTATTTTTTTCTGGCAAAGAACAACAATTAACCCATTATATTACTTGTAGAAATATGGTTAAGTAAAATGAGAAACCAAAGAGAGGTCAAAAGTTTTATTCCTGATTATTCTTCATGAGTTACATCGTATCTTCTTCTTCTTTTTGTTGCTCTGTGTTTTTACTTTGTCATTAATTTTTTTAATCGAATCTCTCCCGTCATCTTAGCAGCCAATGGAATGCCATCATATTTCTTCAACAATTCCGCTTTCAATTCCTCTAAATTTTGGGGATCATCAGAGAATAAATCTCAATTTTTCATTAATTCTTGTTAGAAAATGTTCCAGGAAAAAATCTCCATTTTATGGTTTCCAAATATTCTTTAACACTGATTTGATATATGATTTTAATTAAATAAAAATATATGTTATAAATTTTTATATATAGATATTGTACTTAATGTAGACAAAATATCATTATTTATATAATTATCAACCATACAACATGCTTTAATAGTCATCAGTTTCATAATAGCTCGAAGTGGTTGTCAAAGTTGATTATCAAAGATGATTTTCACTGGAGTTTTATAGTTGGAGGTGGTTGTCGGAGCTTTAAATTGGTCATATGAAGGTGGTAGTTGTTCATTGGAGTTTGGCGTCGGAAATGGTTTTCAGAGTCCGGAGTTGGTCACTTGAAGGTGGTCATCGAAGTTGATCATTGAAGATAATTTGTGCTTGAGTTTGTAGATAGAGGTGGTTGTCGAAGCCAAAGTTGATCACATGAAGGTGATATTAGAGTTGGTGTCAAAGTTTTTCGTCAGAGGTGGTTCTCAAAGCCCAGAGTTGGTTTCAGAGTTGCTCGCTCGAAGATGGTCATAGAAGTTGATCGTCGAAGATGATTTTCGTTGGAGTTTATAGTCGGAGGTGGTTGTCGGAGTCTTTGAAGGTGGTTGTCAGAGTTGGTCATCAGATTTTGTTATCGAAGGTAGTTGCATGAGCCCCTAATTAATTGTCAGAGTTGGTCGCGTGAAGGTGGCTGTGACATCCCAAAATTCTAGGTAATTTCAATTTAATTGTCTTGAATTAATTAGGTGATATTAGGAATATTGTGTTTTTAATTGAGTTATTGTGTGGAGATAGTTCAAGTCAAATTGTATATGATTAAGGATTTGAAAATTGGAATTCAGTTTAAGAAAAATTGGATAAGTTATTGTGGGTTTGAAATTTAAAGTTGGTGGATTTAATTTTTGGGAGATAATTAAATTGTAGATGATTAATTTGCCTTATAGCACATCGTTTTTAATTGATAAAAGGAAAGGTAGAACCATGTGACTATGCATTGACTATTATCAGTTGAATATGATAGCGTAACCAAGTCGCAGGGGATGTAGGGGATTGTCGAGGCTATTAGGTACCGAATCTGGATTTCAAATCCTGGACTTGGAGCGCCACATATAATATGTTTCCTCTAGCATGGGCAACGAGTCGATCAACTCTATGGAGATGGATATATTATCGAGATAAATTGATGAACCAGGAAGGTTTTATCTTAAAAACTATATACAGAGGTTAGATACAGTTATTATGATGTTGTGGTGTTGTGTTTTAGATTGTCTAATTGATGCGTTGTTTTATGCGATGATATAATGAAAGAAAATTGCGGTGATGGAAAATTTGTTATGCAACACGTTTTCTCAGCAGTACCTAAGTATAAATCCTACTGAGTTTCCTAGTAAGTCCAGGGTCAAACTCAGGGACTAAGGAAAACAATATGCGACAATAATTTTTAGATTACTTTGTGGTAATCAATAAATCAAAGAGTTGTTGGGTTGTTGTTTACAGTATAAAATATATGCGACGGAGTTAAGAAAATAGTTAATAATAAGGAAGATGCGATGAATATGCGGGGAACGGGTTGAGAAGGGGTTCAACTAACACTTCATAGAATTGCATTCATGTTATGCGATCATGCTACACACATAAAATAGCTAATCATCTCTCAACGCAAATGCTACAGTTTCTAGCTTTATAACGCATGCGATATATGCGATGATGTCTATAGGACCTATACATAAGCTTCTACTCTTGTCTATGTGATGACAATTGACACTCACACATACAAGGCGACCGCATAATACCATAACCTATCTTTAGGGTGCATGCGATGCATGTTGACAAACAGAGCTTATCTCTAAGTCTCTATCTCTTGCTTATGCAGATCTAATCTTGCTCTTTTGAGTCTAGATTCTAACCTAGCTCTCTCAAGTCTTAGGTTCTTTCTTTAGACTCTCTCTCGAGTAGCTCTAAAGGGGTGATGAGCGCAACATAAGACAAGATGATTGCACGCAATGAAAATCCTAGGTCATGTTAGCTAAATTCTTCTCAATCCATTTGATAAATTTAGCTACTCATGCGTGCTTTTAAGAGAGTGAACAGATGTAGATAAGCAAGTTCCATTTTATAGATATATAATTGAAATACAAAATAATAATATGAAATAAGAATAGAGAGTCTGGTAGCAATCTCTTACTTCCCAAGGCTTTTACACTGTTCTTCTTTACTATACTCAAAAGATAGTCTTGCTCTCGCAAGATTCGACACTCTCTCTATTTTTTCACGCCTCTTGGGTTATCTCTTGAGCTGACCAGGGTGATCTTCCGGCGTCTCATCCCTTCTCTCGCTCCGCCTTCTAAGTATAAGAAAATTATGAACAAGGCTACTTCTATCTATGGAGAAAATTATCTAACTATCGAACTCCTTCACTGAAGGTGGCCTTTGGTATTTATAGAACTTCGGGGTGAAAGTCTTCTTCTCTCTTATGATTGCACTAATGGGATGACATTAATTTTCTATCTGATGCGCCGAATATTTGTCACCGAAAAGTTTAGTGTACTTGCTACAGTAGTTCGTTAACGGCTTGTCAACTTAATTCAGAATCGACCATCGTCAACTTTCTGTCCCATCATGATTTATTATGTTTTTCACCCAAATGCACCCACCAAGATGCACCGGCTCTATGCGGCAACTTTCTTGAGCAGATATTCGCAAGCGCAAATGATCGCATAGCCTTGCGTTAACGCAATCTCTTAATGCGCTTGGCCGTTGATTTCTTTGGATTGCATTTTCTGCCTTGCGTCAATGCATATTCTGCACAAAAATACATAAGTTAACTGTTTTCATGCGATGGACGCATGCGATCGTAATATTGTGAACTTAATACTTTTTGACGCAATATTTTTATCAACGTAAACCTGCATTGTTTTATAACTTTGCGTTGTAATAACGTGCATTTCTGCCCGTTATCACTAATGCTCTATAGTATCCAGGGGCTTCAGGAACCTCATTATGAAAGAGATTTCCATACTCATTTATAGTAGGGTCTAAATAATGATATATGCTTGTTTAGGACTAAAGAGTAACATGAGAATTGCTTTGAGTAAGCTTTACAACCATTGGTAGTAGAAAGCATTATGCCAAATTTCTAATGAGTAAGAAACCTAATTGGACAAAGTTGTTTCTTAGACACATGTAGCTACTAGGAAGCATCACAACTGACAGCAAAACCGACTTTGAGATAAAAGATATTTAATACAGAACAAGAGGATCCTTACATTGTTGATAAATTTCGTCAGGTGGAAATAGGGCAAGTTTATGAGTTCTCAGTAACCTTAGATAATGGTCTCTTTTTTCAAGGATGTATATGAAAGAGTGGATGACATTTTATGCGGAAAGGATTGGTATCCCAAAATTGTTTTATAGAACATATAATCAAACAAAAAACAAAGACATAAACATTTGATATAGTTCAACATGTCATCATACAGAAAATGAAAAGGAAGAGGTAATCAGAAGATCACTTGTTGGAAAACAGAAACATGCAGCAGAAGAAAACAAGATCGTTATGTTAGGATTGGTATCTTAATTCTTCTAGTAGTCTCGTAGTTTGTAAACACTCTATAAACATATTGTTATTAATAAAATAAGTATGATTTTATAAGCATTTATCTAATCTAATAAACTAAGATCCGAGGTTATTTTATGTAACTTAAGCATGTATGTGGAGATATACAAATGGATCATGCTTTAAGTAATAACCTAAATGGTTTGTAGTATAAGGATAAAGAAGGGATACCTTATCTTGGTGATACTACGGATATGACCCGCTTTGTAGATGTTACAAGTGTTGTAAAATACTACAAAAGGTCTGATCCTGACCATTCTTGTGGAGACATGCGAGCGGAGGTATCCTATATAAAAAGTTTGTATAAGACTAGACCATGAAATGATTAGTCTCTATAACGCCGTTCATAATTGAGACTTACATTTCACTAGGATGATCATAGGTGACATGACCTTAATCCTGAGTAAGTTGGGAGCTCCTGCTCATGAGAACGGTTCTTTGATTTGTATGGGTGAGAGTGGCAAGATTACCAACTCAACAAACCTACCATTTTGGGAATCCGTTTGATTGGGGAGCTGGGAACTCAACTACACAATATGGAATTTACTTCTTCCCCGAAGTAGGGGTAAGTAGATAAATTGCTCCCTTAAAGGCTGATTCTAGGTCTTGAACATAGTGGTCACATCCTCTCTCAAGAGAGAACTCAGTCATAGTAGGACTATGATTTATTGTTAATTAGAGGAATCAGTGGTACTTAAGGAGTTAGATGTAACTACAATACGGTAAATTGTCCCAACTGTACTTACGAGCGATTTGTGAAGGGTCATCGCACCGTTGATTGGTTATATCCAATAGACACAGAAATATATTTGTAGTGCGAAGAGTGAAACTGTCGGTCTTTAGTGGAGTGATCAACAGTTAATGAATGGTGGATCTCGTGATTAAAGAGTTTAGTCAGTTATTCACATAACATTAGAGCTTCAAGCTACAGGTCCATAAGGTTCCCTTGGTAGCTCAATGGGTTCAAGTTGAGAATCAGATTTTGGGTTAGTTTGAAGTATTTAAATTAACAAGTGGAAATTTAATTATATGTGATATGATTAAATTGATTCAATTATATGTGATATAATTGATATGATGTATTTGATACATTATTAATTGAATGAATTAATATAAATATGATTTATATTAAATACCATAAAATAGAAAAAGAACTATAGTTTATATGTTTCATATGATGAAATATTAAAACTATAGGTTATAAATATAATATGATAAGTTGGTTGTTGTATGTATTTATAATATATTAATTATGTGATAATTAATTAATCTTTTTCTTCAATAACCAACTTGAGTGAGAGGTTATTGGCAGTTTTATGGTAATTGTGAGATAAAAGAAAAATTGTTTTCCAAGTCGAGAGGTTGATTTATTGTACCGTTTCACAAAAGAAATGACTATCGAGTAAAATAGTTTTACTAAACGATAGCATCTCCCAGCCTACACGATCGAGTATCGAGTTTACTATACGATAGCTACTCGTTTACTTGTTACTACATGATCAAGTAGCAAGTCTATACGATATGCTTTTTCTTACTAAATGATTGAGTATCAAGTCTATACAATAAACTTCTTCTTTCTCCCACTTACTCGATCATCTACTCGATCGTTTTCCTCCTTCATTCCTCTATCTAAAGTCACATAGAGCCCACAACTCCTGGATTCTCACACCAAGAATACCAAGATAACTATTGGTGGTTTTCTTATTCCACTCGAGGGTCGAGGATCGAGTTGCACTCGATAGTGATCGAGGATTCTTCAGTTTGTGTTGTTGGCTATTCTGATCGTTGCGTTCGAGTTCTTATTTNGGATCGAGTTGCACTCGATAGTGATCGAGGATTCTTCAGTTTGTGTTGTTGGCTATTCTGATCGTTGCGTTCGAGTTCTTATTTGGACACGTTGGAGATTGATTGAGGGAATACTAAAAGAAGGAGTTCTTCAAAGGTATTGTATTTTATTCCCTTGTTCATTCTTTTAAGAAGCATACTTGTAATCTACTTATTATGTATAATCTATTCTTCTGGACTGTAATTGTTTGTGTTCTTTCTCAATGGAGTTTGGAACGATTCGCTTCCGCTCACTGGATCTCTATTTAGAGTTCCTTCAATTGAGGCGACCATTTTTATCAATAGATCGTGCCCAGATTGATGTGCATAAAGGGAAAATCACTTTGACCATAAATGGACAGAAGCTAAAGTTCAACATCATCCGTGCCATGAAGTTTCCTGACGAAGAAGACCTACCTGACTCAGACGACGACCAGAATTTGATTGAAGAATAAAAGCTTGACGAAAAGAATGAAGAAGAGGATGCAAGTGCATCTATTGCTGCCTGTAATGCGATCATAAAAAAAAATAAACAAGAAAGTTGAAATGATCGCATTTCAAGAAGTAAGAGCCAACAAAAAAAGAAGAAAGAAAAACGCAACCATCGTTAGTATAACCACCAACAATGGAATTAAAGACCCTGTCGAACCACATAAAGAACGAATTTTTGGGGCAGAATGAGAAGCTGCCAGTAATAGTTTCCTTGGAACTTAATGAAGGCCAAGAGAATGCGTTGATGAGCATTATGAGGAAACATGTACGAGCAATTGGCTGGACGCTCGCTGACATTCGAGGAATTAGCCCAACCTACTGTATGCACCGAATTCGTCTCGAATAAGGCCACAAAGCAACGATCAAACATCAACGCATACTCAACCCTACGATAAAAGAGGTCGTTTAAAAGGGAGATTATTAAATGGTTAGATGCGGGCATTATTCATCTAATAGCAGATAGCACGTGGGTCAGCCCCATGCAGTGTGTGCCTAAAAAGGGTGGCATGACAGTAGTCCCGAACGAAAATAATGAGCTGATACCGCGTCACAGTGTGGCACATTTACATGGAACTACCACAAGCTGAATGCGACCACGAAGAAAAATCATTTCCCTCTATCGTCATTGATCAAATGCTAGACCATCTACTAGGAAATGACTTCTACTGCTTTCTGGATGGTATGTCGGGTATAACCAGATTATGATTGCTCTAGAAGATCAGGAAAAGACCACATTCATCTGCCCATATGGGACTTTTGCTTTTTGCCGCATGCCATTCGACCTCTGCAATACGCCGAGCACATTCCAAAGGTGCATGATGGCCATCTTTTCAAACTATTTTGAGGACTCTGTTGAAATCTTCATGGATGACTTCTCTGTTTATGGGCACACATACGAAGTTTGTCTTGTCAACCCAGAAAAGATACTGAAAAGATGCAAGGAGACGAATCCCGTGCTTAACTGGGAAAATTGTTATTTTATGGTAAAGGAGGGCATCGTGTTGGGGCACAAAGTTTCTCGGAACGGGGTGGAGGTGGATAAAGCAAAAATAGAAGCAATTGAAAAACTTCCACCTCTAACAAGCGTGAAGGCTGTACAAAGTTTCTTAGGGCATGCTGGATTCTATAGACGCTTTGTCAGGGACTTTTTGAAAATAGCACGACCACTGAGTGCGTCGTTGGAGGCAGGCAAAAAATTTGATTTTGACAACAATTGCCTCAACGCATTTAGGATTTTGAAGGATGCGTTGACGACCGCACCCGTGTTAATCGCACCTGATTGGACACTTCTTTTTTAATTGATGTGCGATGCAAGCAGGTATGCGATGGGAGCAGCTTTGGCACAGAAGAGAAAAACAATCTTACATCTTATCGCATATGTGAGTAAGACGTTAAATCCTGCTCAAACCAATTATACCACCATAGAGAAATAGCTACTTGCGTAATTTTTGCATTGGAAAAATTTAGAGCATATTTGCTGGAAACAAAGGTGCCCATTCATACTGATCATTCGACGATAAAGTACTTAATGACAAAGAAGGACGCAAAGTCGAGGTTGATCAGATGGGTTCTTCTCCTTCAAGAATTTGACATAGAAATAATTGATCAAAAGGAGACAGAGAACCAAGTTGCGGATCACTTGTCTAGATTGGAAAAACATGAGGTTGACCACAATGAGTCCGAGGTGAGTGCGGTGTTCTCAGATGAGCAGCTGTTCCATATTGAAGAATTGCCTTGGTATGCTGACATAGTCAACTATCTGGTTTGCAAGCAATTTCCAGAGGATTATGCTGACCACTAGAAGAGAAGGCTCAAGCACGAATGCAGATCATACTTCTGGGACGAGCCTAATCTGTACAAAAGGGGGGCAGACCAGATTATGCGACCTATGATGTACAAAATGCTGCTTAACACACGCATTGTATCGCAATGTCGTGACTACCATATGGTGAAGACTTTGGAGGATAATGCACTGTTAGCTAAGATTTTACAAAGTGGATTCTTTTGGCCAACATTGTTTAAAGATGCAGTGGAACTTACGTCATGAAGTGCGCATTGGTGCTAACACACAGGTAAACATTTCATGGAACATGCAATGCCGATGAACATCATCCTGGAGCTTGAGTTGTTCGACGTATGGGGTATCGACTTCTGGGACCATTTCCCCCTCGAATGGTAAACATTATATTTTATTATGCGTTGACTATGTATCCAAGTGGGTAGAAGCAGTGGCGTACGCCACAAGCATGCGGGGTAGTCTCTCAATTCCTGAAGAAAACATTTCACTCGTTTTGGCACTCCACGATGCCATAAATAATGATGAAGGATCTCATTTTGTCAATCATACTGTCAAGGAGCTGCTACGCAAATATAACATTCTCTACAAGGTGGCTACCGCATACCATCCGCAAAGAATGGTCAGGGCGAGGTGTCCAATCGAGAAATCAAGCTAATACTTGAGAAAGTGGTAAGGTCTTTGCGAAAAGATTGGGCAACAAAGTCGACGATGCATTGTGGGCATACCGGATTGCATTTAAAACACCCATAGGTATCGTCCGTATGCGTTGGTATTTGGTAAGGCGTGTTCATTTACCTCTGGGGCTGGAATACAAGGCATTGTGGTCGGTGAAGAAGCTAAACTTTGATTTGAAGAAATCAAAAGAAGTGAGGCAACTTCAACTAGTCGAGCTGAAGGAATGGAGGATCAACGCATATGAGAACACAAAGATTTACAAGGAGCGCATCAAGCGCTGCACGACAAACACATCATGCGGCAAGAACTCCAAGATCGAACAGAGGGTCTTACTATTCAACTCACGACTACAGGCTCTTCCTGGAAAACTAAAGTCACGTTGGTCCGGACCATTCATAGTTAGACAAGTATTTCCGCATGGCGCGGTTGAATATATCAAATGATAACGGACCAAATATTTCAAAGTTAATGGGCAACGAGTAAAAGCGTATACAGAAAGGCTGGCATCGCCAAGTCGAGTTCGTGGGAACTGAGAAACTTTGAATAAATGAAGAAGTAGGTGGTCCCTACGTTATCAGACGATCGAAATCTCAAGGACGCAAGTGGAATCATGGAATCTTCGACTTTTCTTTACTACTTCTGAATTTTCATTCCACCTCAGCTCTTTATCTATTCTTATTCTAAAAAAAAAAGAAAAAGAAAAAGAAAAAAAAAGAAAAAGAAAAAGAAAAAAGAAAAAAAGGAAAAAAAAGGGAGATTGCAGTAAAAGAATTTTGTTTTGTTTAAAATTATTTGACCTCTCACTGTTTTTCTTGCAACGATCGAGGCGCAGGATTGCGGACGTGTTACACGAAGAAGCAAACTTATCTTACTCTGTCATCGCAATCTAAAGAAGATAGATCGCCGCAAAGAATGATGCATCAACACATAATGCAGACGACAGTGCAAATTTGGTGTTGTATTTCTTCTTTAATTCAATTTCAAATTTTGCACTTTCGCATCGCATTTTGTTTTGAAAGTTTATCACCGATCCTCTTTGATTACCGCAATCATTTAATATGGACAAATTTAGTAAGTTGCCACATGAGTTCTTTGCCAATTATGATTTTAATGATGAGACACATGCTTCTATTTTCGTATATACTAAGTCAACTTAATCTTAGAAAAGTCACTTCACGAAATATTTATAGAAGTTAGAGGTCCGTTAGCTTTCTTTCAAACTCTCTTTACGAAGCTTTCAAAGAACATCGCATGACTTCTTTCAATCTTTTGACGATAAGGATATTGCCGGCATTTTAAATTTGGGGGGGAGGTAATTTATTTTTCAACCTTACTATTCTACACAACAACAACAACAACAACAAAAAAAAAAAAAAAAAAAAAAAAAAAAAAAAAGAGGAAAATTTTTGAATAACAACTCCACTGTCAACGCAATGGGGAACTATGTTGACAAGAGTTAAGTTGTGAATGGCACTTACCGTAGTTGGATGTCTGCATGACACACGTAGAGGCAGCCAAAACGAAAGTAAGTCGCCAGGACCAAGCATAAATAAGATTGATCGCAACTCCGCTGCCAAGTAGGTATGAGTTTAGTCTGAGGAAGAGCGTATTGCTTGTAGTTAGATGTACGCATGACACACGTGGGGGCAAGCCAAAACGAAGGCAAGGCACTTGGATCAGCGTAAGGTCAGAAAAAAATAATAATGTCAAGAAATATGCAAGGATAAAAATCATTTGACACCCTGGTGGAAAAGTTTTCTTTTTGAAATAATCATGCGATGTCCCGAAATTGGGTAAAGTTCTTTTGAAGGTTAAACTTGTGGTCCCTAAGTATTAGAAATATTTTAAGAAGAGACTTGAATAAGACTTAAGGAAATTTTGGTGTATAGGATTTGAATGAAGTATCATTGAGAAATCTAGGAAAAGAGAATTGCGGTCGACTTGCTAAAGGAAATCTTTAGCTTATGCTTGAGAACAAGCATTGTTTAAATTTGGGGGTGTGATAACAAGCAGAAATGCACGTTATTACAGTGCTAAGTTCTTGAACAATTCTGGCATGCGTTGATAAAATATTTTAGATTACGTCCAAAAGCATTAAGTTTATAACATTGCGATCGCATGCGTTCATCGCATAGAAACAATTGATTTTTGTATTTTTATGCAAAATATGCGTTGACGCAAGACAGAAATAGCAATCACAAGAAATCATTGGTCGAGAGTAGTATTATCGTAAGGCTTTACGGTGATTTATGTTCGTAAACATCTGCTCAAGAAGGATTGCCGCATAGAGTCGGCGCAACTTGGTGGGAGAATCTGGATGAAAGGCATAATTAATCATGATGGAACAGAAAGCTGATGACGATCGAATTCGGATTAAGTTGACAGCTGCTAACGATAACAAGTACATTCAGCTTTTTGGTGACAAATATTCGGCGCATCAGTCAGGGAATTAAAGCCATCCCATCTGTGCAATCATAAGAGAGAAACCGCCTTCACCCCGAAGCTCTATAAATTCCAAAGGCATCCTTCAGAAAATGGGTTAACCAGTTCACCTGTTTACCGATCTAAGAGCTTTTGCTTTGTCCATAGTTTTCTTTTATTTTTAAGGCGGAGCAAGGGAAGAGTAGAGACGCCGGAAGATCGCTCAGGACAACTCGAGAGAGAACCCGGAGGCGTAGAAGTAGAGAACGGGCCGACCTTCGCGAGAGCGAGATTATCTTTTGAACATGAGTAGAAAAGACAGTGTAAAAGCCTGGGAAGCAAGAGATTGCTACCAGAATCTTTATTCTATTCTTGCATTGTTATTTTGTACTTCATCTTTATATTTATACAATAGAAGTTCTTATTCTAGATCTGTTCACTCTCTTAACACGCACGAGTAGCTAAACTTGTCGAATGGGTTGAGAAGAACTAAGCTAAAATGACCTAGGATGTTCATTGCTTGCGATTATCTTGTGTTATGTTGTGCCAAACATCCCTTTAAAGCTACTTGAGAGAGAGTCTAAAGAAAGAACCTAAGACTTGAGAGAGCTAGGTTAGATTTTAGACTCGAGAGAGCAAGATTAGAACTGTATAAACAAGAGATAGGGACTTAGAGATAAGCTCTGTTTGCCAACCTGCCTCGTATACATCATAGAGATAGGTATGATATTATGTGGTCGCCTTATTTATGTGTGTGTCATTTTGTCATCGCACAAATAAGAATAGAGGCTTATATGTAGGTCCTATAGACTTGTCACATATATCGCATGCGTTTTAGCATTAGAAGCCGTAGCATTCGCATCGAGAGATGGTTTACTGTTGTATGTGTGTTGCATAATTGCAAAGCATGAACGCATCCCATGAAGTGTTAGCCGAAATCCTTCTCAACCCGTTCATCACATACTCATCGTATTTTTCATTTTATCAACTCTTTTCAAACTCCGCCGCATTTATTTATTTCATTACCGCAACAAACAACACCAACAACTATTTGAGTTACCGGTTACCGCAAAGTTTTCCTAAAAATCACCACAGCAACCTGTTTTCCCAAGTTCCTGAGTTCAACCCTGAACTTACCAGGAAACTCAGTGGGGTTTACACTTGGATTCCATTGAGAAAACTTGAGTGCTCAACGCATTTCATCCACAATTCCATATCTTAAAATAACGCACCAGATGCAACTGCGTTGCTCTTTTTGTCCACGATTGATCATTGCATGCGGTGCGAATGCGTTGCTCTTTTTGTCCTCGAGCGATCGTCGCATGTGGTGATACCTGTTTCCTACAAAACAAAGACTTGGACATCCCTTTTTGCCATCGCAATGGGGTTAACGGGTGTGCTTCCGACATTTTACAACTTTTGCATTTCTAAGTTAATTTCTATATGTTCGACGCAACTTTTTCCTTCTTTTTGCCGCATATTCTAAATAAGATGATATAAATAACTTGTATTTCTACAAGTTATCAATGGGCGTGCGGATCCTCACCACGCCTTCCACCAAACTGTTCGACCGTCTGAATCATCTGCAACATAATTGGCTTCATCTCAAACCTTGATCCGTCCAAGGCGGGGTTCATGATTCCTGGGGAGAAATCAAAAAGGTTAGGTGACACATAGTCCTGGATGGGTCTATTGCGGTCGTTCTCCAGGAGAATGGGGTTTGCCATGACGTTGTTCGCATTTGTTGCTATTTCTTCTGGTTGTTCTGCCATTATAGGATTTCTCTCTTGTTGTTGTCGGCGGTTGTTTCTTTGTCTTCTTCATAACGTTCTTTTAATCTCTGGTCGTAGTTGGGCTCAGGAATATGCCCTTCGCTCATATGACACCAGTTTCTTCCTTTACCGAAAGAATGGCAGTGAACAGAGGTCAAAAGTTGCAAAGAAAATAAAAAAGTTATTGTTAACACAATATGTACTGCCGTAGTCTCCGACAACGGTGCCAAAAACTTGATGCGTTGTTTATGTGATGTGATTATGGTGTATATTTGTGGTGATGAGTTATGTGTTGCACATGCAAGTTTTACTATGCGACTACTGAGTTACTATACGACAATAAAATTGATTCCTTTGCGGTGGCGAAAACAAACAAGTTGGTTGGTGTTTTGTTCAAGTATAAATCCTATGCGATGGGTTCGAGTAAAGAGTTGATGAAATCGAGAATTACAATGAGTATGCGATGAACGGGTTGAGAAGGGATTTAGCTAACACTTCTTAAGATTGCGTTCAAGTTATGCGATCATGCTACACACACAACAACATGTCATCTCTCAATGCAAATGCCATAGTTCCTATTTCTAGGACGCATGCGATGTATACGATAATGTCAATAGGACTTATGTCTAAACCTCTATTCTTGTCTATGTGATGACGAATGATGCACACATACACAAGGTGACCGCATACTATTATATCCTATTTATAGGGTGCATGTGATGCATAATAGCAAACATAACTTATGTCTAAGTTTCTATCTCTTGCTTATGCGGTTTTAATCTGACTCTCTCAAGCCTAGATTCTAATCCGACTCTCTTAAGTCTAGATTATTTCTTTAGACTACTCTCTCAAGTATCTCTAAAGGGTGAATGACGTATACATAAGACAAGATGATCGCATAAAGTGAAGATCTTAGGTCATTTTAGCTAAGCACTTCTCAACCCATTCGAAAATTTAGCTACTCATGCGAATTGTGGAGAGATTGAACAGATATTGAAATGAGAATTCCATTTTCTATAAGTGTAGAATATAAAACAACAATAGAAGGTAGGGATAAGAAGCCCGGTAGCAATGTCTTACTTCCCGTGGCTTTTACACCGTCTTTTCACTCCAACACTGCCCAAAAGAATATCCTTGCTTTAGCAAATGTCGGCCCTATCTCCTTTTATAGCGCTTCCCGGCAGTCTTTTGAGTTGTCCAGGAATGTCCTTTCAACGTCTTTTTCTCTTTGCTCGCCTTCGCCTTCTAAGTATAAGAATAACTACAGACTAATGGCTATCTAATTTGTATATGATCTATCTTCTATATGTGGCGAACTTGTTTAACGATGGTGGCCTTCGGTATTTATAGAGCTCAAGGTGAATAAGCTTTTCTCTCTAATGATTGCAATGATGGGTTGTCATTAAATTTTCTGCTCTGATGCGCCAATTAATGGTCACCGAAAAGTTGAGTGTACTTGCTACAGTGTGTCGTTAACGGTTTGTCAACTAAATTCGGATTCGACCGTCATCAGTTTTTCGTCCCATCATGATTTATTAAGCTTTCACCTTGATGCGCCATCTTTATGCGGCCACCTTCTTGAGCAACTTCTCACGAGCGCATACAATCGCATGACTTTGCGGTTGTAATCTTTCAATGCGCGTGGACGCCGAATTCCTTGGATCGCAATTTTATTTGTGCCAACGCATTTTTTCTGCACAAAATAAGTAAATTAGCTGCTTTTATGCGATGGGTGCATGCGATTGCAATATTCTCAGTTTACCGCTTTGGACATGATTTTGTATATTTTTACCGTCGCATTCCCTCATTGTTTTACTTATTTGCGCTGTAATAACGTGCATTTCTACCCGTTATCACTATTCTACAAAGCGAGCCGCATCGTAGCGTTATCAAGATAAGGTTTCCCTCCTATATCCATATACTACATACCATCTTGGTTATCACTTAAGGCATGATCCACCTGTATGTCACCATATACATGCTTAAATTATAATGACAACCAGGGATCTTAGTTTATTGGTTTGTGGTAAAGCAAATAAAACATCCAATGTTTCGTAGACAAAAGTGAAGAAAAATATCATATATTATTACATCACAAGCATTTGTTCAATACAATGTTCATAAACTATAGGACCCAACGAGAGTTGAGGGCATCAACCCCAATAGTAACATGGGGTTCAGAACAACTCAAACTCTAGAAATGGATAGGGTCTCTTAGGTTGATTCCCAACTTTAACTCTCTAATTTGGTAGCATTGTTGGGGCTGACCTCTAAGGTCTGAAAATAGAGGTTTACACATATCAAGTTACTAATTGTTAGTAATTTCTTGACCGAAAATGGCAACTAAATGATTATAGGAATAAAGAATTATTATGGAGTTGGTATTTAGTCAATAATGTCTTGCTTCAATGAAAGACTATTTGACTACCCTTCGGTAGCATCTATTCTGACTTACTAAAGCATCGTTGCAAATAAATAATAAAATTTGGGTACATTATAACTTTTACTAAAATTTGATTGGGTTTAGAAAACAATTTACTAATAAGAATTTGTTTATATTTTTATCATGTTGAATCCTTCTAAACAAACGCTTGCTTCCGATAAGTTTAATGGTTTTAAATATTCAACATGGAAAACAAATATAAGCTCAATACCAACAGATGATGATTTAAGATTCGTTTTAACATGGGAATGTCCTCTAACTCCCAACTCTTTGCAAACCAAAAGGTTTGGAATACTTATGACAGATGGATTAGGACAATTCAAAAGACCCAAATCTATATATTAACAAGCATATCCGACATACTAGCTAAGAAATACGAGAGCATAGTTTTCGCCAAAGAAATCATGAATTCGATGCAAACATTGTTTGGAAAATATGTCAAGCACGATACTCTCGACAATATTTATAACTGTGACATAAAGGATAGAACCTTTGTTAATGAACATGTTTTAGATATGTTAAAAGTAATAAACAAAGATGTCATAAATGAGGAAGCTAAGAAAACACAACAAATTAAATATGATTTATTGGTTGTTGAAACATGTTTACAGAAAAATGACAAATTAACCTGGATATTGGATTCAGGTGCCGCTGATCATATTAGTGCTTTTGCTCGGGAAACTAGTTCCTGGAGGCAGCTTACAGAAGACGAAACACCTTTCAAGGTTGGAATCGGGGAGGTTGTCTTAGCTAAAATATGAAGTTGTTTGTTGAAAATAGATTCATTTTGCTTGAAAATATATTTTATGTTTCTGCTATAATTTTTTTTTTAATATTTATCTAATATTTGATAGAACAAAAGTATAAAATTTCTTTTGAAGTTAACGAAGTGTTCATTACTTTAAAAGGAATTAAAATGTGTTCTACAAAACTACAAAACAACTTAAAACCAACGGGGCATTTATGTCCATTTACATTTTGCGACAGCACAGCACAGCAGTCACCGCCGTTACCGAAGGAGGATCGCAGCCGTTGTCAACCAGTATAAAGCCCCACCCAGCTTCGTCAAGCTTCTGTCTCACACTGAGTCGCTTCTTCCACGCAATTTTCTCTAATGGATACGCACTCCGCTCACCTCACTGGTACGAATCGTTCCCGTAGTTCTCAATCCCCTTCCCCCTCCCACTCCGCTTCCGCCTCTGCCACCTCCTCCATCCACAAACGCAAATTGGCCTCCGAGGATCACGTCCCTCCTTTCCCTCCATCCTTTTCCGCCGAAACACGCGACGGGGCTCTAACATCCAATGACGACCTTGAAAGCATCTCAGCTCGCGGTGGCGGCGCTGACTCCGACTCCGATGACGACTCCGACGATGCCGTGGTCGAGGACGACGAGGATGAATTCGATAATGATTCTTCCATGCGTAACTTCACTGCTGCTCGACTTGAGAACAGCGGTGCTGGAGGTTCTGCTTCGGCCTCTGCCTCGGCCTCTGCTGCGCGTACTACCAAGATCAAGCCGAATGCAACGGTGAAGATCGAGAATGCGGATATCAACAAGGACGGAGGCACGGGCGGTGGAACCAATGCGGCGGGTTCAGCAGCGGGGACAACTGGAAACTCTGTGTCGGGGATTGCCGTGAAGGAAGATGCTTCAAAAATTTTTGCCGACAGTGTACAGACTAGTGGTGCCTATATTTCCAGAGAAGAGAACCTGAAGAGAGAGGTGTGTCTCCTGTGCAAAACTGTGATCATATTTTTTTTTTGGTCAAGTTCCTGTTGTACGCTGTTTAGAACATGTAATTTCTCTATCTGGGGTCGGGGAGGACGGGTGCGAATTTGAACCTACCACAACCTTGACCAATTAAGTGCCGGATTATCGAAGTGGCATCTAAAACGCTTCTCAACTCATTTGATGAGAGGTTTAGGGGAGGTAGAGTTGAAGTAGTGGAAAGAGGGAGAGTAGTGGCTTTAATCTCCATCATACTGGGTTATGAACTTCTAAGTTGGGTTGTGCATACAGAGCCTTCCAGAAAGCCGTAGAAACAACAGATTCTTTAGGGAACCGAGATATGTTTATCCTCCTCCCTTTGTGCTTCTGGTCGAGAGTGTTTGATGTTTGTTAGATTTGGAGGAGAGATGGCAAAGTTCAGCCAGAGTAGGAGCTTCTGAGTTCTCCATTGTGGGAGATGGGTAAAGTTCGGTGGCATGCAAATTCTCTGCAGTTTTGCAGGACATTTGGATTGAGATGAATAATATAACTTTTAAATAGGCGGAGAGATCGGGTTACTTGTGAGGTGGCTAGATTTAACGCCTCCTTATGTGCATCAGTTACTAGGCCATTTTGTGATGATGAACTTTTGATCTTGTTCTTTTGGATTAGGTCCTTTTTAATAGTTAGGGTTGGACTCCCTCTTTGGTTGGTATTTTTGTATGCCCTTATATATTATTTCATTTCTCACAATAAGTGCAGTTTCGTGAAAAAAAAGGAGAAAAGATGATTACATGTTATGGATGGAGAAATCCTTTAACTAGATGGGTGTTAGAAATTTGTTTGATAAATCCCACAGAAGGAAAGTTGAGTATCTTTATTGGAGGCAACTTAAAACGGTGGCTTCATTTTATGCTGTCTTCTTTAGAACTTCCCAAGAATACCACCCCTAATCAAACAGAAAGAGAGGCTAGAAATCTCAAGGGGCAGTGACTTGCAGTCCCCTGCCAGTGTTAGTAAACGAAAAGATGAGGAAGAAAGAAAATAAGGCGTATGACTTTAGAGATTGGGGGATGGTTTCAAATTTAATGAAATTAGGTTGGTGGAGGTGGGGACTATTTGAATCCATCTCGCTGCTCTCTTTGTTTGGTAGCAAGTGAAGGGAGGAACCACCTTTTATTCCGCTGCCCCTTTAGCAAAAAGGTTGGGAGTTCTCTAGATTCTTTAGCTCGTGCAATTTCCCTACTGTTTTTAAAATAATATACTTCAATTGCTATGTGGCCATCCATTCAAGAGTAAAGCATGGAAGCTTTGGGTTAATGCAATCAAATTGATATTTAAAGTATTTGGCTGAAAAAAAATATTCGCTAGCTCAATGAAAAGGAAAAAGATTGGATAAATGTATATGACTTGGCAAAATTTTATGTCTCTCTGTTCTTTTTTATTATTTTTAAAATTTAGTACAACAAGTTGGAGCAGGGAGGATTTGAACCTCCGAGTACATGCAACATGCCAACTACTTCTTATTGACCTTTTGTAATACCATCAATGAAATTATACTGACTGTTTCTCATAAAAAAAACTGTTTCTGAGCTGTGCTATGAAAATTTTGGGGTTGTTTGGGAGGTTGGAATGTAATTAGAATTGTTGGGAATCAGAGGAGTGTTGGAATGAGTGTGGAATTGAGGGCGGGATGGGGAAAAGATGGTTTTGGGTTGAAAATTGTAGGAACAGAATGAGTTTGGTATTACAAATTGGGCTCAAAATGCTCAATCCAAACATGGATTTTGAATTACATTACATTACAAACCCATTCCTTACAGGTCCCCAAACAGCCCTTATATGTCTCAATAATGATTTTAGTAACTACACTACCTTTGTAATTAATACTAACTGGAGTTGTTTTTATGAGCTCCGGTGTGTAGTTTGACTTTGTAACATGTGGTCTATCGGACCTTACTTGTAACTTTTTACCAACTGATGATTTTTTTAAAATTTTTTAATTTAATTTTTAAAATCTTTTAGGCATCACATGACCAATGACAAACAGATAAATATGGGTGCCAGCTGCATTATGTCCATTTGGCTGAAGTTAATTAAGGATCTGAGCTTGTTTTAAGCTATTTATTCTATGCATTACAAGAGAATATTTTAAGGGGGACTTCGACTTACTCTGTATTACTGATGGTTTCCTCAATTCATAATGTTTTAGGAGGAAGCTGCGTTACTCAAATTTGTATGCCTTTCAAACGACGGTGTTGATGAGCATATGGTTTGGTATTTTTTTTTTCTTTGCCTAAGTTTTCTGCTGCATGTAATTTCTTTATATTTTTTTGTAACATTCTTGCCGTGTTTTTCACGCCTCTGATGTTATTGTGTTATGTTCACCTCTAGTATAGCCTACACAATGGGCTGTATGTTTTCCAATAAATTTTACGTAATAGTGGCTTTGATGCAATATTGCATTTTACATGGAACTTTTCAGGTTAATTGGATTGAAGAATATTTTCGCCCGACAACTACCTAACATGCCCAAGGAATACATTGTCCGTCTTGTTATGGACAGGTACTTTCACTTACAACATGATATCTTCTTGGGAAGTGAGAAAATGAGGCCTGAAACGAACATTTCAGTTTTAATTTGGAGGCTTTTTATTTGACCTCTCCTTTTAGGCATAGGACACTTGTCACTAAGGTCGTTTGTCTTTTTCCTTTTGTTTTGGATTGATGCATATTGTTACTCTAAATTTTAACTTGCAGAAACCACAAGTCCGTGATGGTTATAAGACGAAATCAAGTTGTTGGTGGCATCACATATCGCCCATATGTCAGGTGCTTTTTATTATGTTGAATGCATATTTGTCAATTACTGGGTTGAAAAAATAAAAAAGAAAACACACACAAATAGCCTCTCGCTATCCATCGTGAGGCTACTTATTTCAAATTGTCCGTTTACTTTGAAAACATGGTTCAGTTTACATCCCTATTACAATTATTTCCCTCATTTTATTTATATTTGAAAATTTGAATCTTTATGTTGTTTATGGTCACTTGTATTGGATTACTTGTTCCTTTGTTATTGATATATTTCTTATCCAAAAAGAAGGGAAAAAAAAAAAATTAAAGAACAATAATGGGATTATGGTTGTGTTATTTGTTTCTATGCAATGGCATCGCTTCTTCCTACAATGTAAACCAGCCCCAAGGAAAAATTGAAGTCTTGGATGTATGGCATGCTATGTGTAAAATAAATTTGCTTCTCTTGTTTTTTATGTTTTGTTTTTCTTAATGAATAGAAAAAGAAAGGTTCTCCATTTCTAATTATTGATATTGAAGTTAAAAATATTTTAACAATGAACAATCAACTAGAATCTCTATCATTTTAGATATATTTTATATGTTGGAACCCTCAGAATATTAAAGCCAACACTGGTTTTTGTTGGGGTGCTTGGATCTTATTAAGTTGGGAGCCAATCTTGACTTCTTTTGCTTTTTCCCCCCTCCTCTCTTCCTTCCTTTCTGGTGACCTCTGTTGCAGTCAAAAATTTGGCGAGATAGCCTTTTGTGCCATTACAGCTGATGAGCAAGTAAAAGGATACGGTACCAGATTGATGAATCACTTAAAACAGCATGCACGTGATGTTGATGGCCTAACTCATTTTCTCACATATGCAGACAATAATGCTGTTGGCTACTTTACCAAGCAGGTCTAGCGGTGTATTTTTGAAATATTTTTCTTGATGGTTCTTAGCTTATTTCTTATTCTCGTATTAACTCACGTATTTCTATATTGTTTCTCCATCCATTCACATAATCCTGTTTTGTTTTCTGACCGAAAGCTAATTCTGTTTCTATTGAAAAGGACACAATGCAGTAAATTCATGGTTGATTTGCTTTCATGGTCTTTTAGAAAATTGCACTTAGATATTATCCAATTTTGTTCAAATATATTTTTCACTGATTTGTAATATTCTTCTTGAATGTCGGATGTTGATGAATAATTGATTGACCTGGGCTTGAAACATGTAGGGATTCACAAAAGAAATACACCTCGAGAAGGACCGGTGGCAGGGGTATGTCACAGATATCCACATTGTTTTGAAGATTGCCAAAATTTTCTATTCATATCTTTTGGAGACAAATAATGACCAGATACTTCTCCTTATTCATTCTCGCATTTTGCTAGTATTCAGAATTAATTTCTCTTTACACAATATTTTAAAATGCTAAAGGTGGCCACATGACCTTTTTCTTTGTCTTGACTTGCATGAAAAAAATTAAAAAGTCCAGAACTCTGTATTACTAAATAGTATAGTTATATGGCAGTTTCAAATATACTAAAGAGTCAAGGCTAACAATAAAAATCAATAATAATAATAATAGAAAGAATTTTGGTCATACCGGCTTAGAGGTCCCAACAAGTTCAAACCTTGGTTGAGCATAATATAAAATATTTGATGTCTTCCGGATCCAAGGCTTGTGGCAGGCAGAGTTATCCCCCCAAGAACGTGATCACCTCTTAAACTTACTGTTGTCTGCTAATCGTTGTTCTACCTTTATTTAATCTTTTTGATGTTCTTTTTTGTGTGTTTCTCAAGCAATAGTGGTAAAACTTACTTTCGTTTTAATTTTTCTCATTTCACTTTTTTCTAAGAGTTTGTTTCTTTTGAGCATTAGTTGCTTTCATCTCTTATTGTTCCCAAAAAAAACCCTTAGGAGTGGTAATAGGTTAAATAAAACATTCATGTTGTATTAGAAGAATTATACAAAACCAGTTAACGTTTATTTATTTTATATTCATTGATTGATTAGATGATATGTACAAAAGAAAATTAGAAGCAGGAAGAAGGTTACAAGCAGGCCTCCAGCTCATCGAAAGATTGCTTAGACTATAACAAGAAAAAGATGGAAAATAAGTATATCAGCTTAGAGCCATAACCAAAACACCCTCAAGAGAATAAGGTTGATATTTGGCCTTGAAGATCCTGTTGGTCTTCTCCTTCCTAAACTCCCAAAGGAAAGCCTTAATAACACATGTCAATAGAATCTCTTTACCCCTACCAGAAAGACCAAATAGAGTGTCTTGGTGGATATCCTTACACAAGGATTTCTTTTGTAATCAGAGTCTCTTGATGATTATTAGTGATTGGAAAGTTCTAATTGTATAGATTTGCTTAGGGGTTCCCTCTATTTCTTCTCTGTTGGAACATTTCTTTTGATTGTCTCTTATTAAAAATATATATTACGGCAAAAAGCTAAAGGTTAACAATGTCTCTCTCCCAAAGCAGTTTCTTCTCAACTAGATGCCTTCATGTCCATTTTGATTGGAGGGCTTTGTTTCTTGCCCTAATATTTGCAATCCTGAGGCCTCGTCTGGGTAATAGAAGTTGGACTTCTTGTCCATTAACGTTTATGCTGTCTAGAATGATCTGTTGGGCAATTATCCCTACTATGTGTGTTGTGCCTTTAGGACTTGATGTTTCTGGTGGAGGCATGTGCTGCTTAGGAATCAAAGATTGTGCAAACCTCTGGAATCTGGGCTGATATATTTCATTCTTTTGGTTGGCAAATTGTTGCTCAATTGGACACTATTGCGTGGATCAGAATGTTGTTCATTGATCACCCTTTAGTTAGTGGCAACAAGAGGCATTTTTTGGAAGATAGTGGAAGGATTTTTCAAGGAAAATAAAGATCATCTGGAGATGTTCTTGAATCATCTATTTTCAATGCTCTTTTTGGGTGTAAAATATACAACCTCTGAATAGTTACAACTTAAATTTCTTTGTATCTAATTGGAAGAATCTTTAGTAATTCCATTTATGGGTCCTTTTGTACACTTTGAATATTCCATTCATCAATGGAAAGGTTTCTTATAAAAATAAATAAAAAAAAATTGTGACTTGTTTTCCTTAAGATGGACGCATTCACTATCTTTGCTTTGACGTGGCTTGGTGAATTTCCATTGTTTTCCAAGTCATTGTTTGCATGGAAAAGCAGCTAAAAAGTAATATCCTGTTAGATGCTATTTCTTGTATCTGTAAATGCATATGTATTGTATTCTACGCTTTACACTTCTTTTTGTTACTCCTTGTTCTTTTGGATTGGAGCTTTCTTGTACGTTAGATTCTGGTTTATCTCATTTTATTAAGCTGCCATGTTTTTGTTATTCGTCTTTGTTGAGCTTTCACATTTCTAAATTTTCTCTATCAAATGTCAGTGATTAAATAATAATAATAATAAGAATGAATTTTCTCTACCAAAGGTCAGCAATTAAATAATAATGATAAAAATGTAGTTCTTTCCAGGTACATAAAAGACTACGATGGAGGAATCCTTATGGAATGCATAATCGATCCAAAACTTCCATACACTGATCTGTCTTCTATGATTCGCCGTCAGAGGCAGGCAAGATGCCTTTTGCTTGATCATCTTGGATTCAAATATGTAGTTTGAATAGAAATTTATGTTCATGCAACTATTGATGATTGAAGTCTAAGAGATGAATGAAGCTTTAATTCTTTTAGTGGGATTTATCTCATAATTAATTCGTTCTGTTTACTGTAGGCAATTGATGAGAAAATAAGAGAGCTTTCAAACTGCCACATTGTTTATCCTGGCCTGGATCTTCAAAAGGTATGACTTCATGCCTAAAATCATGACGTTTTATTTTTGTCAATGTCATTTTCTTTTACCCCTTTCCTTTTAATATTACCTTTTTTAAGATTACAACCTCTCAAAGACCACAGTACAGATTTTCTTATTGCAAATTGGACTGATCTTTTGCATTCCCTTTGATAGGGATCTTTTGTACTTCCTTTGAATTATTTTATACGTCAATGAAATTGTTTCTTATAGAAAAAAATATTTCTTTTAAATCACTATATAGTAGTGTTTTTCTGCAAAAGAGGTAGTTTTGGTATGGCTGCACCTACAACTTGTGAATTTGTTATTCTACATAACATAATAACACTTGGCTGTTCAGAACTTTTAATCTTTACTTTTTTCTAATTGTAATGAGTGATGAATTGCTATTTTCACATGGAGTCTAATCAAGACTTGGCTGTTCAGAAGGAGGCAGGAGTTCCGAAAAGACCCATCAAAGTTGAGGAGATCCCGGGTTTGAGTAAGATTCTCAGTCTACCTTTGGTCTTTGGTTTTGATTGTGATTATCATTCACTTCTTTGGTTTGGTTTTCCTGCAGCAAAAATACTTGTGAAACATTTTAGAATTAGACAATTGTTTTTGTAATTCTCAAAGTTACTTTTTGACATGGTACCAATGAAATTATTCTTAAGGTCAAGATAGTGCCAGTGGATACATGACTTTGTTTCCATCCCTTACATTTATCTGATGATTAAGGAAGCAAAGGATAAAATACAAGATCTTGCTGGGAGACTATCACCAAAACCAATCAACACTGTTTTCTGCATTTGTTTTCGAAACATTTTTTTTAATAACTATTTTCAGGGAATTAATAAAGAAGGTTTCTTTATATGTTCCTCGAAAATAAACCATCTGATGAAAAACAGAGTAGAGAAAGAAAGATAGCACACCGAGATTTTACGTGGAAAACCCTAATCAGGGAGAAAAACTACGGGATAAAAGGATTCTTATTAGAAGACTGATACACAAAATACACAGTGACTGCTAGTTTAAATAGAAAAAAGGAAAATCCTAGGTACACGTATAAAGACAAAAATGCCCCTAGAGTAAAAAAACCCTAATTTCAACACTCCCCCTCAAGTTGGGGCGTAGATGTCAATAAGACCCAACTTGCTCACACATGCGTCAAACAATTGCCTGGGCAGTCCCTTTGTTAGGACATCTGCAATCTGTTGATTGGAAGTATAAGGAACACAAATGTTGCCACTATCAAGTCTTTCCTTGATGAAATGTCGATCAATCTCCACATGTTTTGTTCTGTCATGTTGAACTAGGTTATTTGCTATGCTTATTGCAACTTTGTTATCACAATAGAGTTTTATTGGACCAGTATGATCTTGATCAAGGTCTCTTAAAACTTTTTAAAGCCAAATTTCTTCACAGATTCCCAGACTCATGGCCCTGTACTCAGCTTCGGCACTACTTCTGGCAACAACACCTTGCTTTTTGCTTCTCCATGTAACAAGGTTACCCCACACAAAGGTACAATACCCTGATGTCGATTTTCTGTCTACTACAGATCTTGTTCAATCAGCATCGGTGTAAGCTTCGATGCATTGCCTTTCAGTTTTCCTGAACATCAAGTCTTTCCCTGGAGAGGTTTTCAGATATCTCAAAATGCACTCCACTACCTTCATATGTTCTTCGTATGGAGATTGCATAAACTGACTTACCATACTCACTGCATATGAGATGTCGGGCCTAGTATGAGAGAGATATATTAATTTTCCAACAAGTCGCTGATATCTTTCTTTGCTAACTGGAACATCTTCACTCATATTACTTAACTTTGCATTTGCTTCTATAGGAGTGTCAACTGGTTTGCAATCTGTCATACCTGTTTCCTTAAGCAAGTCCAGAGTATATTTCCGTTGGGAAACTGAAATTC
Source organism: Benincasa hispida (assembly GCF_009727055.1). Taxonomy (NCBI): domain Eukaryota; kingdom Viridiplantae; phylum Streptophyta; class Magnoliopsida; order Cucurbitales; family Cucurbitaceae; genus Benincasa; species Benincasa hispida. The sequence goes on along the minus strand of NC_052351.1, from coordinate 5,598,795 downwards.
CTTCTTTCGATCGAGCTACTTCCATTCCAAGGAAGTATTTTAGTTTTCCAAGGTCCTTGATTTCGAATTCCTCAACCATCTTTGCCTTCAATCGGTCATTCTCTGAGGTATCATCGCTTGAAATAACAATGTCATCAACATAAACAATCAAAACTGCAATTTTCCCGGATACTGACCTTTTAGTGAAAAGAGTATGATTAGAGTGACCCTGTTTATACCCTTGTGACTTTACAAACATAGCAAACCTGCCAAACCATGCCCTTGGGGACTGTTTTAACCCATATAAGGACTTCCATAATCTGCAAACTTGGTGATTAAACTGTTTCTCGAATCCTAAAGGAGGACTTATGTAGACTTCTTCCTCCAACTCGCCGTTGAGAAAGGCATTCTTCACGTCAAACTGGTGAAGTGGCCTTATTAACTGCAATAGAAAGGAGGACCTGAAATGTATTTAGCTTTGCGATCGGCGAAAAAGTCTCAGAATAATCAACCCCGAAAGTCTGAGTAAATCCCTTGGCAACTAATTTGGCTTTGTATCTATCAACTGTTCCATCGGGCCTATACTTTATTGTGAACACCCATTTACATCCGACTGCTTTATGACCACTCGGAAGAGTGACTTGGTCCCACGTATGATTTTTCTTGAGAGCCCCCATTTCTTCCATGATTGCGGCTTTCCATTTAAGGCTTTCCAATGTTGTGTGTATACTGTTTGGTATCACCACTGTGTCTAGATTTGTAGCGAGGGCCTTAAACTCGGGAGACAGATTGCTATAGGACAAGTAACTCTGCAGCAGATATTTCGTACATGATCTGATATCTTTCCTTAGGGCAATTGGAAGATCAAGAGATTCATATCTGTCTTTACTTCCTTCTGGCATACTGCACTTACCTTCCTGTTCTGTCATTTTCTCACTTTCAACGATTTTTTCAGCGAGAGTAAGAGACGCTTCTTTTCCAGGTTCAACAATGTTCTCAAGTGTCTCACAATCATCTGTCTCGACACAATCATCGACCTTGATTTCATCTTTGCTGTCGTTATCTTCCCTGCTTTTGCTCTCAACATTTTCAACACAAGCATCAGTTTTATCACATTTATTATCATGATCAGGGATAGGACTATTAGTCTCTGGAACTGATCTCTGTTCTGACTCATGGACTGGAGTCGGAGAGATAACATGCGACACCATTTCCTTTTTGAGATTCTTCCTATAGTATGTGATCCAAGGGACTTGTTTGGTCGCGAGAATAAGTTCATTGATACTGACACTGATGTCAAGGATGGGTTCAGGCAACAAATAGACTCGGACCCCAATTGGTTTCTTCACTAGTATGCTCCCCTGAAGAGAACCATTGGGAAAGAATGGATGATCTTCAAAGAATGTCACATCCATAGAGACAGTATTTTTCTGGAAGAGGGTGATAACACTTGATACCCACGCTGATGTAGTGGGTACCCCACAATTTGAGCCGAGGGGTAGAACTTTTGGTACGGTTAGGGCCATGAGTATGGACAAACACCACATAGTCAAAGACACGAAGGGGTACATTAGAAAGAAGTCTGGTATTTGGGTAGGACTCTTTGAAGAAATCTAAGGGGGTTTTGAACTTTAGAACCCAGGATGACATGCGATTTATTAAATGGGCTGCTGTCAAGATTTCATCACCCCACAAATAAGAAGGAAGGGAAGTTGATAACGAGTAACTTCGACTAGGTGATGGTTTTTAAGTTCGGCCACTTCATTTTGTTGAGTGGTGTACGCACAGGAACTATGATGGACAATTTCTTTTGAGTTTAGGAATTCTCGTAAGGAGTTATTAAGGTATTCTCGACCATTATCACTCTGGAGAATAACGATTTTGGCATTGAATTGAGTTTCTATAGAATTGTAGAATTATTGGAAGACCGAAGTAACTTCGGATTTGTCTGTTAGAAGAAAAACCCAAGTTAGTCTAGTATGATCGTCAATAAAGGTTACAAACCAACGCTTTCCAGTTATGGTAGTAACAGGTGACGGACCCTAGACATCACTATGGAACAGGGTGAATGGTTTAGAGGGCTTATAAGGCTGAGACGTGAAAGAAACACGAGGCTGTTTGGCTTGGACACACGCATCGCATTTTAACTTAGAAATATTAATATTTTGAAAAAGATGAGGAAACAAATAATTCATATACTGGAAATTAGGATGGCCTAGGTGATAGTGCCATAACATATTGTTGAAATTAGGGTTTTGTACTCTAGGGGCATTTTTGTCTTTTTCATTGTACCCTAGGGTTTCCCTTTTCTCTATTTAAGCTGGTGGCCTGTTGTATTTCTTTGTATCAGTTTTTTAATAAGAATTCCTTTATCCCGTGGTTTTTCTCCCTAATTAGGGTTTTCCACGTAAAATCTTGGTGTGCTATTTTTCTTTCCCTACTCTATTTTTCATCATGGTATCAGAGCATGGAAACGAAACCTTGGCCACCATTGAGGAAAATCAATATGAGAATCCCAAACCAATAATCCAGATATAACCAGTATTATCCAAAAAGCCATTGACAGGTACTTCCAATCTCATCTTCCCCACTTTCGTGAAGACCAACCGTCGCCGCCCTACCAACCGTCGGCCG
>NC_052351.1:5440885-5592092 GCF_009727055.1 Benincasa hispida | reverse complement strand
CTAAACACAGTTCGGGTCCTCCTTTCTGTTGCAGTTAATAAGGATTGGCCCCTTCACCAGCTTGATGTGAAGAATGTCTTTCTTAACAGAGAGTTGGAGGAAGAAGTCTATATGAGTCCTCCCTCAGGATTCGAGAAACAGTTTAATCACCGAGTTTGCAGATTAAGAAAGTCCTTATATGGGCTAAAATAGACACCAAGGGCTTGGTTTGACAGGTTTACTATGTTTGTAAGGTTGCAAGCATATAAACAGGGTCATTCTGATCATGCTCTGTTTGCTAAAAGGTCAGTATTCGGGAAAATTGCAGTTTTGATTGTTTATGTTGATGACATTGTTATTTCAGGCGATGATTCCTCAGAGATTGACCGATTGAAGGCAAAGATGGCTGAGGAATTCGAAATCAAGGACCTTGGAAAACTAAGATACTTCCTTGGAATGGAAGTAGCTTGATCGAAAGAAGGAATTTTAGTTTCCCAACGAAAGTATACTCTGGACTTGCTTAAGGAAACAGGTATGACGGGGTTGCAAATCAGTTGGTGCCCCTATAGAAGTAAATGCAAAGTTAAGTAACATGAGTAAAGGCGTTCCAGTGAGGAAAGAAAGATATCAGCGACTTGTTGGGAAATTAATATACCTCTCTCATACTAGACCCGACATCTCTTATGCAGTAAGTATGGTAAGTCAGTTCATGTAGTCTCCATACGAAGAACACATAAGGGTAGTAGAGCGCATTTTGAGATATCTGAAAACCTCTTCAGGGAAAGGCTTGATGTTCAGGAAAACTGAAAGGCGATGCATCGAAGCTTACACCGATGCTGATTGGGCAGGATCTGTAGTAGACAGAAAATCAACATCAGGGTATTGTACCTTTGTGTGGGGCTACCTTGTTACACAGAGAAGCAAAAAACAAGGTGTCGTTGCCAGAAGTAGTGTCGAGACAGAATACAGGGCCATGAGTCTGGGAATCTGTGAAGAAATTTAGCTTGAAAAAGTTGTGAAAGACTTTGATCAAGAGCATACCGGTCCAATGAAACTCTACTGTGATAATAAAGCAACCATAAACATAGCAAATAACCCAGTTCAACATGACAGAACAAAGCATGTGGAGATTGATCGGCATTTTATAAGGAAAGACTTGATAGTGGCAACATTTGTGTTCCTTATATTCCTTCCAATCAACAGATTACAGATGTCCTAACAAAGGGACTACCCAGACAGCTGTTTGACGCATGTGTGAGCAAGTTAGGTCTTATTGATATCTACGCCCCAACTTGAGGGGGAGTGTTGAAATTAGGGTTTTGCACTCTAGGGGTTTTTTTGTCTTTTTCATTGTACTCTAGGGTTTCCCTTTTTTCTATTTAAGCTGGTGATCTGTTGTATTTCTTTGTATCAGTTTTCTAATAAGAATTTCTTTATCCCGTGGTTTTTCTCCCTAATTAGGGTTTTCCCCGTAAAATTTTGGTGTGCTATTTTTCTTTTCCTACTCTATTTTTCATCACATATAATCAGTTTCAGCAATAGAAAAATGAGAAGAAAACAAACTAGCCCTATCACATATCCTAAAGGAGGCTTCTTCAGTGAGGAAATAGAGTCCCCTATCATGTCGGGTAGTGCCAATCGTCATTCCCGATTTCAGATCCTGAAAAACAACAGCATCAGATGAGAAGATAACATGACATTTCAAATCCCTTGTAATTTTACTAATAGATAATAGATTGTAAGAAACTTTTGGCACATGCAACATATCTTGGAGGATTAAGCCTGCAAAGGGCGACACCCGTCCTTTTCCAGCAACGGGGGCAAAGGACCCATCTGCAATCCTGATCCTTTCATTTCCAGCACCAGGTTGATAAGACAAAAATTGATCAGAGGAACCAGTTAAGTGGTCTGTGGCTCCTGAATCTAATATCCATGGTTTAGTACCAGTTATACTCACAAGGCCAAAGGAGTGAAAAGTACCTGATTGGGCGATTGCACTTACTCCAACTGTAGTAGTAGTGCTCTNGCTCCTGAATCTAATATCCATGGTTTATTACCAGTTATACTCACAAGGCCAAAGGAGTGAAAAGTACCTGATTGGGCGATTGCACTTACTCCAACTGTAGTAGTAGTGCTCTGAGTGGTTTCCTGATTCTGAGGCTAAGTATCTCCAGTAATAGATTCACCTACAAGAGCCCGACTTGGTTGCCATTTCTTACCATTCGGCGGTCAGCCGTGAAACTTCCAGCACTGAACTTTCGTGTGCCAAGGTTTCTTGCAATGTTCACACATTGGGGGCGGCTTAGTGTTCTGTTTATCTTGGACAAGGCCTGATGTTTTGAAAGTAGCGGAATCTGTTGGTGTTACAGGTATATTGTTCATGGCCCTCGATCTATCTTCCTCCAGGCGAACTTCAAAACAGATTTCCATTAGGGATGGTATAGGTTTGTTCCCCAATATACGACTTCGCACAGTATCAAATTTAGAGTTGAGTCCGGCAAGAAAGTGATACACGCTGTCAGTTTCCTTAGACTGATAATGTAAAACTTCTCCACATGGACAGTTCCAAATCATTTCACGGCACAAATCCATATCTTGCCATAAGAGAGACAGTTTGTTAAAGTAAGCTGTAACGTCCATTGTCCCCTATTTACGCTCATAGACCTGCTTACGTAGGGTATATAAACGAGAGGCATTTTGTCTCCTAGAGTGGAGTTTTTGGGCTGCCTCCCAAATATCACGGGCTGTGGCTGCATATAATAAGGGTTTTCCAACCTGAGGTTCCATACTTCTAATTAGAATCGATCTCAACAAAGAATCTTCTCCTTTCCAAATTCGCTATTGAGGATCACCTGTCCTTGGTTTTGGTATTTCACCTGTCAGATATCCAAATTTGTGACGACCCTCAAGGGCCATTTTAATGGATTGGGACCAAGAGAAGTAATTATCACCATTCAACTTTTCTCCTATAATAAAGCTAGAAGAGTTACCTATAGCTCCAGAACATAAATTTGAGTAAGTGGGGAACGAAGTTACCGAATTTTCAGGATATTAGTTTAGATCTGGTTGGACATTGGATGTCGATCCTAGGGCTTCCCCAATAGCAGCTATCTGCTGCTGGAACATCTTGTTCTGTTGTTTAATTTGCAGCTGCAACTGAGTAACTTGATCTTGGATTATACTCCCTTGGTCCTGGTGGTATGATAAGAATCTCCTCCTCCAAACTCACCCATGACCGGCGAAAACTTGCCCCAACCTATTGCTCATATTCGGCTGAGAGAAACCCACAGATCTTCTGTCGGTTTTCTGGTTCGGCTGAGAGATAAACTGGGCATGGTTCGGCTGTGGCTGAGGAGTGAAGGCCGACTGCGACTGCGACAGGCGCAATGAAGTGTGCAACGCCGATCGTGAGTCTGATTGCAACTGGCGGCTGTGCAACGCCGATCGCGATTGGCGGCTGGATTTGGTCGTCGATCGGTAGGTCACGTCGGCTGGTCGTCCCTTCTTCGAACGAACCAGTTGGCAGGTCGATGGGCTGTGGCGGTTGGTCTGCTGGCTGGTCGGAATGGGTTGGGTAATCGTCACGCTTAAAATGGGGAAGAAGAGACTGAAAATATCTGTCAATGGCTTTTTGGATAATACTGGTTATATCTAGGTTATTGGCTTGAGATTCTCCTATTGGTTTTCCTCAATGGTGGCCAGGGTTTTCGTCTCCATGCTCTGATACCATGATGAAAAACAGAGTAGAGAAAGAAAGATAGCACACCAAGATTTTACGTGGAAAATCCTAATTAGGGAGAAAAATCACGAGATAAAAGGATTCTTATTAGAAGACTGATATGCTGTATGTATAAAGACAAAAATGCTCTAGTGTAAAAAATCCTAATTTCAACACCATCAATGAAATTCTTTGTACTCTTTGGATATTTCATTTGTCGATGAAATTCTTTCTTATTCAAAAAAGAACTATTTTCAGGGAATTCATAATGAAGGTTTCTGGCTACTTGGAATTATTTGCTTATATATATGCCTATGCTTTTTATTGAAGAACAACTTAAATAGTTTTGAAATGTCAATCATCCGTATACTTAAACGAAAAGGAAAGAGAGGATTTTCAAGATATATAATCTTTTTTTTTACTGATTTTTTATTTTGCACAACAAACAATTGTTTTCTGCAGATCATTCTTCAAATATCATTTTATAGCCTTTTCATTCACACCAAAAAACCACTTACTATATCCTCAAGATCCCCTTTCTCTGCGCCCTTGAATGGAGATTTTTTACTCCCCTCACTACCAAAAAAGTGTCACTTGGCAATAATTTTGATGGCAACCACTTTTGATAATAGAGGAGGCTGGATGGACACCTGATCAATGGGGCTTCTCACGTTACAGAGCCTTAAACTCTGCTGACGGGATCTCAAATCAGAAACATTTGATTGCATTCATGCGCTCACTTCTCAAGGTAAGTTTCTTGTTTAAGTTCGCTTCTTTTTTTTCTGATTAGAAACATATACCTATATGAAAGTAGGTGAAGGAATAACCTAGAGGCCAGGGGTATTTCACCCTTTTTTGGGTGGATATTTATTGTGATTTTAGTTTAATTTTAACTAGATTAAGTATGGACACACGATATACTATATAGTATACTAGCTATATCATGCCCTTGCAGGGCACCCTATATCATGATCCTGAGACTCTTCTTTCCTATGTCCTTGGAGGGCATCCTTTCCAAAAGGAAAAGAAGCTTCTTTGGGAAAATTTTATTAGAGCATTCTGCTAGAACATTGACAAGGAATAGAAGGATCTTTCAATAAAAATAAATAACCCTCTTATTATAGATTTTTTTGTGCTAGTTAACTTGGTCGTGACATGGTGCAAGTGTTCTTCCTTATTCCACTAGGACCACCTCTATAGCTTTTCAACTCTCCCTTTCCAATTGGAAAGGCCTTTTGTAATCTCTCTTTTGGGGCTTCTTTTGTAATTTCACACCATCAATGAAGTCGTTTATTAAAAAAGAAGAAGAAAGAAAGAAAGGAAGGAAGAAGAAAGGAAGAAAAAGGAAAAAAGATCTGCTGGAAATGCCCGTGTTTTAAGTTCCATTTTAAAAAGAGGAGAGTGAGAGACTGGTGCTGCCTGCCACGCTTAATTTACTCAAGTATCATAGTTTGACCCGAACATTATTATGAAAAAGGTAGGCTGGCGGTGCTTCCGTCCTTGATCTACTCTCAATTGTGCCCTGGCCAAAACCTTTTGAACATTTTAGAATTTTTCTGTGTTTACTTGCATATTTGTACTGTAACTTCTATTTGCACTTAAGTTTGGCAGCTATGTTGATCTTGTCTCAATTAATTGTTCTTACTGCTATTTTTCCATGCTAGCAGTCAATGCATGACCATGTTGATGCGTGGCCATTCAAGGAACCGGTTGATTCTCGTGATGTGCCCGATTATTATGAAATTATTAAGGATCCAGTGGGTAAGAACTCTCAAGTTAACAAATTAGTCTCATGGATCTTTGCTGCATTCATAGGATATTAGTATGATAGAATTGCTTTTGCATTTTGTTGAAGCTCTGTTCATTGACAATACTTAAAATAGGGCAGTTATGTTATTTGGAGCAGTTCCTTGGCTTTGAATGGTTGATAGTTTTTCTTTTTCCCTTCTCATGTATTTTTTTTTTCTACTTATCAATGAAATTTCCCCTTTGGGAAAAAATTAATCATGACGGATGATGAGAAATTGTAGGTTAGAATCTAGAATATGATGTATCATATTAGTTATAACTCTCTCATGGGTCACATCTCGTGTACAAGTTTGTTTGAATCGTAAAGCAGTTTTGTTTTGCATGGACAGTCCATGGATATTAGATAGATGTTAGATGGCCTTCGATGGTTTGTCTTGTGTATTTCAACAACCCCCTTCCCTGCGGCCTTCATTCCTTCAGTTAGAACCATACATATATAAATTTGTCACTCTGGTGTTTTCAGCATTAGAATTTTTGTACGCATTCTATTTTTTAATCATTTTTAGTTTTCAACTTAGCATGGTTTCGAACTACAGTATCTTTTAGAAGAGTACCTGCACCCAAGTGGAGTTCCAATTGTTTCTTGTCACACGATGAAACTCCTTATGTTGATTAATGATTAGTGCATCCCTGTTATATGATAGATCGATTCATAATGACTGATGATATGTAACAAAATATCACTCATTGTTTGACAATATTCTGTAGATTTAAAGACAATGTCCAAAAGGGTGGAGTCAGAACAATATTACGTTACTTTTGAGATGTTTGTTGCAGATGTGAGAAGAATGTTTGTTAATGCACGCACCTATAATGCTCCCGAGACTATTTATTATAAGTGTGCAACAAGGTACAATGCGATGGATGTTGTAGTGCATCATAATAATCATCCTGTTATTTTCAGTCCCCCCCCTTTATGTTGGGTTACCCATGTTCTTTGCAGGCTGGAAGCACATTTTCAAAGTAGGCTTCAATCAGTTCTACAATCTGCTAACAAAATTCAACCATGACCTCTGCAATGAAGATGCCAGCTTAGTTGTACAGAATTTTTCTTTCACAAGTAACTTTATTATATTCGGTTATATCATTTCCCTCTATCCCTGATTCTTAACTCCTCCAATCTCCACCTTATATAAATCAAGTGATTGAATAATATATTTATTAGTATAATTTATTTGTGAGATAGTGTAGTGCACATCTTAGATTCTAGATTTGTTTGATGTAAGGATTCACTTTGTTGTCAGATCACCCCCATCATAAAACAGACTTCAATCTTTGTATTTCCAAGACAAAAAGGTTGAGATCTCCCTGTTAATTTCTTCCTAATCATTCAAAATAAATATAATTTTTTATTTTATACTTTTAAACATACATGTTTCACATATGAAAAAATTGTGATTTTAATCCTTTTGAAATTACTTTTAACAAGTCCACAAGTCCTAAGCTAAGTCTATGACAGGTTTCATATTTATTGTCATTATATTTCAACCTTTTGTGTTAGCTAAGTTCAATTAGCAAGTTAATTGTCCGGTCACTTTTAGATAAGCTTATGGATAACTTCCTTAACAAATTTTTAATTAAGGAGCTAAATGAAAATTTTGAAAACATAGAAGTTTAAGGAATAAGAACTTATTGAGAATATATCAAAAGACATAGTGTATTTAGGATGTGTTTGGGAGTGATACTTGGAGTTGATTTTAGAAAAAGAGATTTTGGTATAATTGATTTTGTAAAATTGATTTTTAAAGAATTAAATTTATGTTTGGTTCTAAAGTTTGTTAAGTGATTTTGAATTATTAAGTTTGGTTCTAAAAATGATTTTAGAATTACCAAATTACTAAAAAAAAACATATTTTATATTTGGACATCTATTTTGAAAAATAATTATATAAATATCTAATTTTATTAATTTATGTTTTCATTTGTGTTTGTTAAATTATTGTATGCATGGTTGATGTGTGACAAGAAATTTATATAATGTAACAATGATAGACTTTCATGCTTCTCTTACATCTCCCTTTCAAGACAAGAAATTTCACTTTCATTAGTAATACTCAAGTCGTTTTGGATATTACTTGAGGGGGGTAAATCTTCATCATCATAAAACTTGGACTTAAAGTCAGTTGTAGAATGAATTCTTATAAAGTTATGAAGGGTTATTGATGCAACAATGATTTCACTTGTTTTTCGAAAGAAAAACAATGCATATAACATAACATTCGCCTATCTATTTTTTCAAATATCAAATGTTCTCTCAATTGTACACTTTAATGATAAATATCTATGATTAAATATTTTTTTCTTACCTCTTGATTGACTCCCATGACGAGAATCAACTAGATGATATCTTTTGCGTTCGACTTTTAAATCCACAAAAAAAAAAAAAAAAACAATTCAAAATAAAACAAGACACTTTTTTTTAAAAAAAAAATAATTAAAAAAACAAAACAAAAGAATTGACGGAATTAAAATCCCAAAGTAAAATTAAGCCAAGATTCGATGCACCTAACTTCAGACATCTTACAAATAAAAGTCAATATATTAAAAGAACATCAAAGAAGAATATCTGTTTGAGAAACAAATTTTACCATTTTTAAACTAAGAAATTCGATAAATTGATTTGATTTTCAATATTCTCAAGAACTGAACTATCTAACCGATTCCAATTGAAAGGTAAATTGCCAAAAGTTCCTGAATTTCTAAGAACCTGCAAAGGCTAGTACTTGACAAGAATATACTACGTATGAAGATCAATGATTAAAGATAAAAGGCATAGATTAAAGTTGGAAGGCTTGCTCTAACGTTTGGATTCTAAAGTGAAGTTTATTCCATTTCCAAGCATCATACTCACAGATTAAGGTGCTGATCCTTGATCTATTAATCAAGAGAAAAAAAATCTCAGTGCATTCCTGTAGTTCAATAAAGATGAGTCGAATATTAATGGCGGTAACCACTTAATTCGTCATCTTAACCTATGAAATTGAAAGATGAGCAATGCCAAGAGTAACACAGAAGATGAGATGTGCTGCTACATCTTTTGACACAGACATCAATGCAGACATTTCTATGCAACTTCACTTCAATAAACTTCAACATGCCACTGTTTGTTCTTTTTAAGCTGCGAAAGTTTCTCTTCCCATTTCTCACCTCTTTGCTCTGCAACCTTTTTCAGCGTGTCCTGAATTCCAGGCATCATCCCTTTCAGTCCGCAAAAGTATATGTGAGCCCCGCCATCCAAGAGTTTAAAGATTTCATCGCTGTACTCTTCAATCTTGTCCTGGACATACATTTTCCCTCCACTCTTGTTCTTTTGCTCCCTGCTAAGAGCTCGATCATAGCGGAAGTTATCTGGATAGTCCTTCAGATATTTGCTGAATTCATCATCATATAAAAGACTATCGGTGTTTGCCACTCCCAGAAACAGCCAAGCAAGGCCACCGAATTTGAATGTTGGTACGGACTCCATGAACATTCGACGGAGATAACCTCTAAATGGAGCAACACCAGTACCAGTAGCAATCATTATGTGGGTGGCATTTGGATCGTCTTCAGGAAGAAGCATTATCTTGCCAGATGGGCCTGGAAAAATAGATGCTATTCTTTTAGTAAACGGCAAAAAAACATTATTTCATTTTAATCAACCTAAAGAAAGAGAACAAAATGGATCGATATCATAGTTTATAACTAAATCAACAAACTTCCAGACAAAAGCAAAGAAATGAACAATCTGCACATCTGAGGAACATGAATGCAGGTCCATTAGCATGGTCTCTTTGATTCTTCTTGTTTTTCTTTTAGGTTATATTACAAGTTCAGCCCCTAAGGCTACGTAGGACAACAATTTTGTTTTTAGTTTTCTGTATTTGAAATTTATGCTTGTTTCCTCCTAAGTACCATATCACGATCTTCTTAAGAAACACTTGAATTCTTAATCAAATTCAAAAAAAAAAAAAAAAAAAAAAAAACAGAAAACAGAAATAACAAACAAAAAAACATAGATAGAAAGTAGATAATAAAACAAAGAAACTTATGGGCAAATAAGTTGATTTCCAAAACCCAAAAAGCTAAAAACCAAATGATTATAAAACGGAACCTAAACTTACCTAAAATAAGTCCCTGAAATTTAAAAAATATCTAAAAGTTCCTAAACTTTTGACTGTGTCAAACAAGTCCCTAAAATTTTAAAAGTAACTCCTTTCATTTGGGCTCTGCCTTGCATTGCTAAATTTCATGCATCAATGAAATTTGTTTCTTATCCAAAAAAGAAAAAAAAATACCTTTAAGCTTTCAATTGTGTCTTATGGTCCTTCACCTATTTGATATTTGTTTTAATTCACAAAATGAAAGTTCAATTAAACAAACTTAACCTTTCTTTTATTTCCCTAGACACAATCATCCAAAAAGAAGGGAAAAGACAGCAAACTTTTACTAGATAGCCACGATTCTCCTCTTACTCACTTGTTTGTTATACCCCTGGCTTTCCTTCATACTCTCTGTCAGTAAACTATCAATACATATAAAGACGTTAAATAAAAGAAGATTTGGCCAGTTGTTGTAAACCACTGGTTCATTGACAAGAAAAATTCCGATCAATTACCATTGACAACCTGCTAGCACCAGACAACGTAGACTGATGTACTATGCTGAATGATCAAAACTTCAATGTATATTCCTAAAGAAAAGACGAATCATGATATGAATATTTATCTATTATGTTGATCCAAACAATTCCTCCTGATCTTAAAGCCTTAATAGCACAAAATCAATTACTAAACATACAGATGTACTAGTTTGTCTTGGTCCTGGGGCCGGGAATTACAAAGAGCTCACAATTAGATCTTATTTTCTGGACAATATGCAATGAGTTACCTGTGATCTGAACTTTATCTCCGGGCTTTGAGTTGCATAAAAAATTGCTGCATACTCCGTTCTTTGAAGGATCCTCCTTTCCAGTTTCAGGGTCATAATAAACAGCACGGCGGACACATAAACTAGCAGTCTTGCCATCAAAAGAATCTCCAAACCTAGTTGATGCAATTGAGTAGAGGCGAACATTGTGTGGACTCCCAGGTTTCTTTGGATTTTCACCCTTCGATACAGATGAAAAATTATTAGATTCTAGCCGAAGCTTATCATTGATCAAAAAGAAGTCCACAAACAAAGATATGTCTGAGGTCACAGAGGAAGGTAAAGATATCTTATTAATTTTAGCAATCTAAAAAGACGATACGAAAAAGTGTGGTTAAATTCATAAAAGCTAAAACCCAAACATATTGCATTACAAATAGAAATCCATTATAAAAATAAATATAATTGAAATAAAACTTACATCTCAAAATACCAATATGGAAATCTTATAAAATGCACAAACACCAAACATCTTAGCATGACCAACAATATCAAAACTCAATGCAGTAACAGGGGAGTGACCAGGGCATGAGTGACTTACCGGAGGAATAACACCATAGCTCTGACCTTCCCAATAGGGAACATTGCCGCCGTGATCAATTACAATATGACAAGTCTCTCCCGGTGCTTTTGGACCAACAAGTCTTTCAACCGAAACAATAGTTGCGGTGTAAGGTTCTTTTGGTTTGTATAAATTCAATGGAGGCTCTTTGGCATCCTCAAGGTCTAAAGGTGCAATGGATACCTTTGGTGCACTTGCTTGTTGCACTGACATGCATACTGTTTGCCAACCTATTGCTCGATTGCCCCTTAGCTTCAAGTTCAGGGCTGTGACAGGTGACCATGATTTATCATGGAAGTTTAGGCTGTTTATCTGTCACAATGTCACGGGAAATTGTAATGAGATTTATAACACATTAAACAGAGTGTAAAATGCGGGCAAGATAATTTAACCATCCCATGTGTGCTTTTAGAACCAGCAGAACCAATAGTAAATATAGACCGTTGATTTATGATGTGGCTCAAGCATATCCAGTTTTTCATTTAGTTGGCCTGTTTCTCCACTCTCTTCTATTTTGATTTAGTTTATGGAATGTTTACCTATGTGTAAAAGACTGATTTTGGTTTACTGTAAAACAGTGAATTTTGTGATATTTTTCACAATATAGACAATCCCACAATACCTCATATTAAGTAAAAATTCCACAAAACTCGTATGATTCACTGTTTTGAACGTCTGTACTTTATGAGAGTTGATCTATGCTCACTTCGACGAAACTGATATGATTGTGATCTTGCAGTTTTGTGTAGGTTACTCTAATTTGTTTATTGCTATCATTATCAGAAGTTATATCTACAAGCATAAAAGCTAATAATTGTAAGTCCTGAAATGCCAGAGATCATTGGTGTTCCTTTCCTAAGTACTCGCATGTATAATAGGGACTAGGGAGATTGGGGGAAAAAAAAGGAAAAAGCATTCAGAATTTAGAACCTTGAATACTGATCTCTTCAAAGACAAATCACTTCCAACTGGAACAGCAACAGCAACCTGCGAGAATTACACAACGGCGGGTGAGGGTTTTACATATAAAACGACGAAATCAAAAGGAACCCTAAAACCCCACGAAACTTATTCACCGGACAACGACCCCACTGAGCTCTGGGGAGGGGAGATTTGAAAACTTAATCCAATACCCATAAAAGAAAAACAAAAACAGAAGAGAACCCATAAAAATATAACAGCACCATTTCCCACAATTTAAACGCAAGGAAGAAGAAGAGTGAAGAAGAGATTCTGTAAATCAACCTGAGAAAAGGTAGACTGGGCCATTTCTGAATTGCACAGGCCGTTTATGAGTAAGAAAGCGATTGTATAATGGTCGAAGATGGGAGCTTCTTATAGGAAATGGCGGATCATACCCAGAAGAAAAGCAAGTCAGCAAAGGAAGGTAATTAGATCGAATTCGCGTCTTGTTGTGACCCTTTGGACACTGCCAAGGGACGTATGGCCGCATTTGGGAAAATTACCCCGAGTTTTTAAACGGATTGTAGATTTGAAAACTTATTAAAAAAAATATTGTTGTTTTAAAACTAATTAGGGAGAAATATAGTTGTTTTATCTGTTCGACAAGCTGAGTCGTCCCATCTTTATCGTTGTCAACCTGTACTGTTGATCGAATCTGGGCAGTTTTAATAAGTCTACCGTGTTATCAGTACTGCCGTACCTCCTTCCCAACCACCGCTTTTAATTTCAACTCCCGATCATTCTCATATCACAGTCTTTGCCTTTACTCATTTTCGAAATCCTCTTCCTTCTTCTTCTACTAAATCCCTCTCCTCCCATTTTTCTCACTACTTTCCATTTCCATTTCTCTTATTCTATTAATCTCTCTTCACATTTTTTAACTCACCGTTTTCAATTTCCATTTCTCTTCTATTTGTTTGATACAAATTGTTCCCACACTTCTCCTTTTATCACAAATTATACTGGTTCGTTACTCTACTAAATTTTTATTTTTTAAGAATAATTATAAATTTTACTTTTGTTCTTATATTATTATTTTTTTTATAGATTCTTTTTTTAGTTGTTGCCATATAACAAATAACAAGAAAAATGGTGAACATTGTCACTTTGAAGGAAAAAAAAGAACTACCGTCGAATTTGTGAGTTGAACTTTAACTTTTATTTATTAGTAGTTTTTTTGTTTTTAATATTTGTTTATGCTAAATATATCATTTTTATTCCATATATTGATGTCTACCATGATAGTGTTAATTTTTTAATATTATTTTTTAATTGAAGATCAATAAGTAATTTAATTTATTTGTCATTTTTTTTAATGATATTCTATATTTTAGTATTGTTTTTTAGTTAACAAGTTAGTATAGTTTAAAAGGTTTAGTTTATATTTCTTTATTATTAACTTTGATGTTTATAGTGTTAAAATGTTTAGTTTATTGTTATGTTTAAAAAGTTGATATTTATAGTTTAAACGCTTTAGTATTTTTAGTTTAATATAAAATTATTGTGATTTTTTTAATATATTTCTTATGATATTTGATTTTTCTAGTATTAATTTTGAAAATATAGTTTAAAATAGTTTGAAGAAGTTTAATTTAATTTAATTTTTTATTTTGTATTAAATTTGAAAAAATAGTTTAAAAAAAATTACCTCATTGTAATTTGAAATGTTTAATTTGTTGTTATGTTTAAAAATAGTTATAAAAGGTTTAATTTATTGTTATGTTTAAAAAGTTGATGTTCATAAAACTTAAAAAGTTGATGTTTATAAATTAAAAAGTTTAATATTTTTAGTTTAATACAAAATTATTGTGATTTTTGAATATATGGAATAAATAAGGGATACATTGGAGCGTTAAGATAAATACACTCGGTAATATTATATATATATATATATTATTAACAATTTATTTCAAGCATATTTTACAATACTAATTGGAGTAAAAATCCAGGTACGCATACGAGAAAATAAATAAATGGGTTGCAAGATCTAGTAAACATGAAGTACAATCATACTATCGGTATGAAGGTGTGTTTCATGTGAAGACCGGATGTCATAGTCTCAATGTCAAAGGAGGAAACGTTCAAATATTGAGGTTAAACAGGTCCAATCGGTACTGTTCATGTAACAAGTGACAAGCATTCGACATTCCATGCTCGCATTTTATGGTCGTTTGTGCACATTTTAACATGAACTACGAAGACTTTCTTGAGGACTACTATAAATTGTCAATATATGCTGAATGTTACTCTCCTCAATTTCAATTTGTACCGCATGAAGATTACTGAATCACGCACCCTAATATGCCCGTTTTACATCCCGATCCATCGTTGTTGAGAAAACCGGGTAGACCGAAAAGTTCACGTTATCACAACGAGATGGATTGGATAGAACCAACCACTCAACAATGATGTGGATTTTGTAATCAGTTAGGCCATAATCGAAGGAAGTGTCATTTGTTACTAAGACGGGCTTCATATAGTTAGGGATTGAAAAATAAATATATTTTTTATTATATATTCATTTTATTGTATATTCAATTTTTGTATTATAATTTATTGTATATTCAATGTTTTTATAATAATTTACTGTATATTCAATTTTTTTTATTGTAATCTATAAAGTTATACAGTATTCTTTTAATTAATAAATAAATATTTCTTTTTTTCATGTATATTTAATTAAGTGTAGATGTTTTTATTGTATATTCAATTTTTTTATTATAATTTATAAAGTTGTAGATTATTCTTTTAATTAAGTTGTACATTATTTAATTAAGTTAATTAAGTTGTACATTATTCTTCTAATTGAGAAATAAATATTTTTTTAATTGAGAAATAAATATTTTTTTCTTTCAAATCATGGCTTTAAACCCAGGACCGGTTGATCCCGGTGTTTTGTACGACCAGTTCATTCATCGATCATCTGTTGTATGGCGAGATCGTACTACTGGAGAAATATCTTGCAGCTGTCTCTTATACACATCTAGATGTGTATAAGAGACAGTGTATGGCGAGATCGTACTACTGGAGAAATATCTTGCAGACGTCGAGAGGCAGTTCTCCAGCGCACTATCCCACTCCACCCTCGAATACTACCGCTACTGCGCACATCTGAATTCTATGGGTTGCCAGATTGGGATTTATTCAGTTGGACTAGCATCTGATCACAGTCTTGGTCAAAATATGGAGGTCTGAGACGCATACATTTCATATGTCTATTGGAGAGTGCACTATCACTCTACAAGGCATAGGAGTGTTGTTGAGTTACCTATTAACGGTGAATCTATCACCGGAGTGATGTACGATGACTGGTCACAAGTTTGTCAACTGTATCTCAGTGTGACCCCCACCTACAGACAAAATTAAAGGATCGAGGTTAAGTTTGATATGGTTAAGAACACAATTCCGTGAGCTCACAGATGATACAGACGAGGAAACCGTCATAAGATATGTGCGAGTATATATACTACAAATGATGGGTGGAAGTCTGTTTTTCGACAAATCAAGTCATTTTGTTTACTTGATGTTCCTGCCACTATTAGCTAACCTATATGATGCGGAACGGTATTCGTGGAGTGCAACATGTTTGGCATGGTTGTATAGACAACTATGCAAAGCAACAAGACCTGAGTTGGGCCTCTCATACTTTTGCAACTATGGGCTTGAGAGCGATTTCTAACAATGGCTCCACAGCTACATGTTAATGACGCTCAGTTAGCTGGACAAGCCTATGGTTCTCAGTATGTTGTTTTAATTCAATTTAATTTTTATATTACTGATCTAGTTAATTTAGATTCTAAATTATCAATTTAAAAATTTAGGTGGAGAGACAAATTTTGTGTGACTAGGACAGCCACACATGTAGTCAGCCAGTACAGATACATGTTTGATCTGCTTCAACCTGATCAGGTACATTACACTGAACCTAATTGATTGTTTTATACACATTTTTATTGTATTTGTCTTTAATGTTCTCCAATATAATATTTTGTGATTCAGGTTATTTGGGAGCCGTACAAAATTATTATGCATACTTTGCCCATTTTTGTATGAATGGTCAAAACATATGGCGGACAATGAGTCCTTTCATATGTTTTCACATTGATGAGTGGCATCTTTCTGACAGAGTGATGAGACAATTCGGTTTTCAGCAGGATGTCCCATCGCCTTATAATATTGAACCCCTACTGCATAATATTGACTCAAGGACTGAAGATTGGTCCGAAAAAGTTGCACATTTGGTAGTGTGATGGCACTATCGTGCAAGGTTTATTGCAGTGGGGGTTTCTATTGAACAGTTTGACAGGGATGTCACTCAAGAATATATTCATTGGTATAATAATATCACAAGGTGCTACATCACTCGTCCGGGAGCAGCTGTGGGTCATCTGGCAAATGAATGAATATTATCTAATTATTTTAAATTTAAATTTATTTTAAATATTATCTAATTGTTGATACATTACATGTAAGATATACCTATTGTTCCTCCACCAGCTCCTAGACGTATAGGACCTATTCGGGAAGAGGATGAGTTTGTGAGGTTGCTCATAATGTGGAAGAGTTGCCCTCTGTGATGCAGACGCAGAGTCAAACTGATTATGTTAGTCCGATGATGATGATGCCAGCATTTGGTTCAGGACATTATGACTCAGAGGCTGGTCCTTCGTCTTCACACGTGCATGGACATGGTCAGGGTCGTGGAAAACATAATGAATATTTATATTATGAAGCGCCTGCAGAGGTACCAAAGCAACATCAAGAAGAACCCAAGCAACCTCAAGTTCGAAGTCGACGACGACAACCAGCTCGAAATCGATGTCGTTCGCCTTGTGGGACACATTGATTTTTGTAATTATTTTTTATATAAATGAGATATTTTTGTCACCCCCGCACCAGATTACCCTCTTAACCTAGATGGAATGGTGACTGCAGCAGTTACCAACCTTTTTGCTGGGTTTACTGCCTATCTTACCTGTTAAATTTTGCTCAAACCCTGAATACATACATATTAACTCATAACTTAACACATTTACATTACAAGGTTTCGCAGCATTATTTATACATGGATATTACAACTTAGTGAGCCCCATCAAGAATACTAGTCTCTAGACAGACACATGTGTACTAACTAATACAGGTCTTCAAATACGTTTCTTTCAACCTATTCCTTTGAGTGGTAGAGCAGAAGCAGAAAAGTATTTTGGGAACTGACCGCTACCTGAAAGGAAAACATTTGAAAACATGAGCTAGAAGCCCACTGAGTGACTTAATAAAACATAAATCTCATGCTTAAACTGAAAGCTCGAAAACATAATACTGGAACTAAAATATACCAAGCAAATGTGTACATAAAACCTTTAAAACAATTGTATCTGAAACCTGAATCTTAGCTGAGAATGAACATTCATCGCTTTAATTCCCAGTGCCAAGCTATGACCAGATGAGACCTCTACTTCGATCTCTTCATACTGAATTATGGCTAGGAGAGATCCCTATGTCGATTTCTTTAAATATATCGATGGGCATCTCAAGCAACTTTATCTAAACATTAACATTGATAACTATTCTTAAACACCATTAAACATCATTATTCCCTAATTGAGAACGAGCATACATCGCTCTAGCTCCCAACGTCTGTTATCGGCCATGAGACCCATGATTCGGCCTCTCTTTGCTGGTTTATGGCCTAGGAGACCCATACTTTAGCCTCTCCTTTAGAACTACCTACGTGCACGTGGAGGTTTCTATGTATCGTCAACACCTTAGGTACATTTATTCAAATACCTTTCTTACCTTCAGTATTCCTTTTCATTATGTTTAGGAATACCAACGAATGTACTTTGGTAATCTTAGGTATTTAAACATAGTACATCAAGCTTCATTCAACCTCAGTTTTAACCCTAACGCATGCTTCATACTTTGTAAAATAAGTTAGCTTAAATCGTGTTGAACTAGCTTGTAAAAACCATTAGCATGCGTTAGACATGGAATACATACTTGGAAAACTCACAATTAGTAACATCATGCGTTGATCATGATTTCAATCATAGAAATAAGTTGCTTGGAATCACATAAAATTTAGCATGAGAATAACCTTGCTCAATCCCTCGACATCGTATTACTTACATGCACGTGCTCATAACTGAGTATCATCATACCTTAGGTACTTATCTAGGATACTTTCTCATTGTCCTTCAGTATCCTTAGGATACCTTCTCATTTCCTTCAGTATCCGTTGTATAACTAGTTATAAGTATTTAGCTGAAAACTAAGGCTTGGTGCTCAAATCATCATACTAGTTCATCCATCATACTAGTTCTTCAGAAAAATTGAGTTACTAAAACATGCTAAAAGTATTTGGACAGGATAACATATTTAAATCATGTCAATTTCCATGGAAATCATGCTTTACTTAGCATGAGAAATAACTTCAAACATATGTTGCTTGGCACTTCATTTAAACACTTAGTATGAGAAATAACTTCAAAGAAAACATAGTTTCTAAATCATTAAAACATTAAATCATCAAATAGTCACTCACAGCTCGTCGGGGCTCTTAACGGGATATACGTATCTTCTAACTTTTCTTGGCTTGAAAGGACATAATTCCCGGTTAAATTCCTTAGAATTCTTAGCAGAATACCTCAAATAGTTCATTTACTAATGAACTTTCCTCAACAAAACCACATTGCTAGCGAGACAACCATTATGAGTGAATTCATCTTCATGAGCGAGATCAAGCATGTCTTTAACAAACTTCAACCTAGCAATACTCACCATACCAACGAGATTCAGCCCAAATTTCTAGCGAGATTTCCTTCTTGAGCGAGATCCTCATCACAAAATTAGTGAGATTATCATCCTGAACGAGATCCTCATCCTTCTCATCTCGCTCTCGCTCTTCACATTGAGTTGTTTGCTCGTTCTTCCCAAGCAGCTATCTGCTTCTACACAGATTATCTATTTCAACTTAAAAAATTCATAACTCAAAATCTTGTACTCTTTTCAAGAAACTTCCTTCTACAAACGTGTTTAAAATTGAGTAACTTTCTTATCTCAAAATTTCAGCTGAAAATTTCTTATGGTTTGGCCTAGAGCTTCCAATCTTCTCCTCGGGCCCTGATTAATCCGAGATTCTGCCTCTTCTGCAAAATTCCTCACTTTTCGTTCTTCTTCTCCTGCAATCTTTCTCTGGCAAGACAACCTCGAAAACTAGATTCTCCCAGCTTTCAAATGACATCAATTTCACTAAATTTGCTCATGTAGATTGTCGAAACCAAGCTTTCGAAGTTCCACTTCCTTTTAATCTTCCTGCCGCCTCACGAGTTTAATGATTAACTGCCACGTCACCCCATATTTAGTGCCTTCAGCCAAACCAATAAGTGAGCTTCCCTATTTAATATGTTTTTATTTTCTTTTCTCCACAACTTCTATAAATAACATGGATTTTCACTTATTAGATATTTAATATATCATTCCTTTGGCTAAACATACTTGTCTAGGAAATTTAGAATTCAAGGTTTACATTCACCTCCCCCTTAAAAGAAATTTCGTCCTCGAAATTTGCTCGGACTTATTTATAACTAGAGTTTCATAATATTCTTTGGTCGTAAACTTTACAACCTTCTTCTTTTCTTTCTTCTTTTCTCCTTTTTTTTACTACGCTTTCGCTGCGCCACTCTGATATTAACTTTGTTCATGGTAAATAATACTAGTACGTATGAACAACTTGGTCATCATAGTTCACTGTATTTGTCACATCCTCTGGTGATTCTTCCATTTTCACTGAGTCATAATACTCATTTATTACTAGGGTGGTCCTTTTCCATTTCCCAGCAATACCACTGGAGCATTCTTTTCCAGTTGTCACTCCTTTGAATTAATTGCTAGTTGTGAAATCAATATTTATGTAAACTAGACTTCTCGACCTAACCGAGGGTACTCTCCTTAGAATCCTTTCTATGCATACTTGGGAGAAAACATTCTTTCTACTATAACATTTCCCAACTATGGCTTACCATATTGTATATATAAGGTTTTCTTAACTGTACTAGTCCCTAGCTCAGTCACAATTCAAACTTCGAGCTATTACTTGGAACATCAGCAGATCTGGGCCTTTTCTTTTTTGTCTTCTGCTGACCATTTTGTTCCTTATTTTTATACTCAACATACCCTGGTACATTTCAATCTCACTTTTTCTCATCTTTTCCCTCCTCTTAGGATTAATCTTACTGGAACTTCCTCTAGATTACACTATTTCCTCTAAATTCACTAGAATAGACTTCACGTTTGCCACTAACCTCTAAGCAAACCTGCTATACATTCTATTTCTAGTGAAAAGTCTATGTTTACCTGCGTGGCTCTCGACTTCCAATCAGGTACCAGTAGTGGATTGAGTAATCCTGTCGGCCTCTGCCCTTCAGGTTTCACTTGTTGACAAATCAAACATCACATAGTACTTTTCTTATTTTGCTAGACTATGCCTTAGTCTATTAGTCTAGAGTGGTCATTTTGCTCACTCCTTATCATTCTTTACTGCATTACTACTTAACCAGGAAGGAACCCTTTTGTTCACTTCCTAAAACATAATTTGCATCCTTAGTTGAGAGAGAACCTTTACTCAATTCCTCAACATCAATCCATAGTTAGTGTGGAGTGATCTCAACACTACCAATAACAACTTTTCTTTCATCATGTGATTCTATTTTAAGTACCGTCATACCTTAGGTACTATCTTCAGATACCTTCCTTGTGTACTTTAGTATCAAGCTGCTCGGATACCTTCTCCATGTCCTTCATTATCGAGCTATTCAATTTCTAAAACTGAGCTTCAGTACCTTCTCCGCGTACTTCAGTACTGAGCCACTTATACTCAACTTGCATATTCTCATCTCTCAACGACTTAGTTGCCCAAAAGCATTCTATACTAATGCATCCTCGTGGCCATTGAAAAGCATAGCATAAATATAACATTAATGTGAGATGCGTTGCTTGGTAACTATTTGAAAATAGTTGTCATAAATAGCTTTCAGTAAACATGCATTGTTAAACATTCATAAACTTTAGCAATTTACTTAAAAACATTTAAAGCATCTAGAGTCACTCACTCCTACTGCTGGAACCATATAACCAGGAACTACAACCTGGTCTAACCAGAAATTACATTTGCTGAATGTGGCATACAACTGCTTCTCTCGCAGCGTCTGCAAAACTATCCTCAAATGGTTCCCGTGATCTTCCCTACTGCTTGAATACACCAATATGTCATCGATGAAGATTATCATGAACTAATCCGAGTAGGGATGAAATATCCTATTCATAAGATCCATGAATACCGTAGGGGCATTTGTCAGTCCGAATGGCATTACTAGAAATTCATAGTGTCCATATCTTGTTCTAAATGCGGTTTTAGGAATGTCAACTCCCTTCACCTTCAGTTGATGATACCCCGATCTCAGGTCTATTTTTTAAAACACCGTAGCTCCTCTTAGCTGATCAAACAAATCATCAATGCGTGGTAACAAATATTTATTCTTAATCGTTACCTTATTCAGCTGCCTATAGTCGATACACAATCTAAGTGTACCGTCTTTCTTCCTTACAAATAGCACCGGAGCTCCCTAAGGCGATACACTAGGTCGAATGTATCCCTTGTCAATTAACTTCTGCAGCTGAACTTTTAATTCTTTTAACTCAGTTGACACCATTCTATACGGTACTTGCGATATAGAAGTTGTTCCTAGAATTAAATCAATAGTGAACTCCACCTCTCTGTCGGGTGGCAATCTCGATAATTCCTGAGGAAATACATCCTGAAACTCATTTACCACGGGGACATCTTATGGGTTCAGCTCTTTCCCTTGAGCAACCACTACGTGAGCCAGATAGGCTTTACATCCCTTGCTCAGCAACTTCCTAGTTTTTACTGCTGATATCATATTCCTCGCAGTTAACCTTTTAATTCATGCTAATATTGCATCCTGGCCATTTGATTTTTTGAGCACTACCTTCTTCTTGTAACAGTCCACCGAAGCAAGATACTTACTTAGAAAATCCATCCCTATTTAATATGTTTTTCTTTTCCTTTCTCCACAACTCCTATAAATAACATGGATTTTCACTTATTAGATATTTAATATATAATTCCTTTGGCTAAACATACTTGTCTAGGAAATTTAGAATTCGGGGTTTAGAATTTTAATTTATACTTTTTTATTTTTATGAGATATTATTTTTTTAATTTATTCTTTTTAGAGTTTAAATAAAATAATAAAATAATAAACTAGTTTTCTATCAAAATGGAAAGAATTTAACAAACACAAAAAAAAAAAAAAACGCGAAAGCAAGAACGGCATTGATTATTCGGAACGAGTTCCTAAACCTTATTAAACAAGAAAAAAAACTCTAAAGTCAAGCGGTTCAAACTATCCGGATCGACCTACCATACCTAAGTCGAGTTTTGAGCCCTTGAGCTATTAAAAAAAAATAATAATATTTTTCTAAATAGTTTAAACAGTACAATATTTTTCGAAATAATTTTTATAACTACCAATATTTTTAATTTTCCCGTTTTTAAACTCCTCAAACCCTAAATATCAAAATTACCCCCAATTTTTAACTCCTCAAACCCTAAATTCCAAAATTACCCCCAGTTTCTAAAACTCCTCAAACCGCACCACATTTCTTCGATATTCTACGATTTCGTCCAAGATCGCTTTCATAATAAGTGTCGTTTAGCATTAAATGAACGATCGAATAGTAATACTAACACAATCGTTCATAACAACATAAACAATCGTTCATAAATTACTATGATCGTTCATTAAAATATAGGCGATCGTTCATAAATTACAATACGATCGTATAGTATGGTAAAAACGATCATATAGTGAGTTATGCACGATGGTTTAGTAAATTATAAACGATCGTGTAGTAATTTATCAACAATCGTATAATAATTTATAAACGCTCGTGTGAACATTTATAAACGATTGCTTAGCTAATTATTCGCGATCGTTTAGATAGTATAAACGATCGTATAGAAAACCTAAGCGATCATTTAGAATATTCTAAACGATCGTTTAGAAAATCTATACGATCATTTACATGTTCTTTACTTAGTTAGTGAATTAGTTATTTTTGTACGATTAGTTAGTTATTTGTACGCGATCGCTTAGTAATTTGTGCGCAATCGCTCAGTTGATTATGTACAATAGCTTAGCTACTTATGCGCGATCATAGTATTAAACCATCGTATAGAGTTTCTAAACAATCGGCCAGAATTTTCTAAACAATCGTTCGATTTTCTAGATAGTCCTTTATATATTCTATACTTAGTCAGTGAATTAGTTATTTTTGTACGATCACTTAGTTATTTGTACGCGATAGCTTAGTTAAATATGTAAGATCGCTTAGCTAATTATGCACGATCGTTTAAATAGTGTAAAACGATCGTATAGAAAATCTAAACGATTGTTTAGAAAATGTAGAGTTTTCTAAACGATCGTTTACTCAGTCAGAGAATTAGTTATTTCCTTATGATCGTCTAGTAATTTGTACGCTACCGCTTAGTTATTTTTGCGACATCTAAACGATCTTAGAAAATCTAAATGATCGTTTAGCCAAGATCGTTTAGAAGAATTCTATACGATCGTTTAGCCAATCTATACGATCGTTTAGAGAATTTATATGATCGTTTAGATAGTCAATACGATCGTTTAGAAAATCAATATGATCATTTACTTGCACGTAATCTTAAATGTTTTTTACTTAGTTTTGGGCGATTGCTTAGTTATTTATTTTCTTAGTTAAATGTACAACACCAATTATATTATACAAATTTAGCACAAATTTATCACAAAAAATATTACCATAAATATTTATTTGCCCACAACTGGGCAACATATTGTTTCCTATACAATCCAATATTCACATGTGTTAACTCAGCCCAATAAGCCCCAGTTACAAAATATTCTATAAATTTAGCACAAAATATTCCACAATCCAGAGACTTGCCCTCTTGGAGGGTCGCATTAGATCTCCTAACTTCCCATTCCCCGTACTTGAACTTCTTATGTTGTTTGTCGAATCTGACAGAAATCAACATGGACAATATTGCACTGGCCACAAACATCAAATGACCCTTAACTATGTCGCCACCGATGTAGTTCAACATGGAGTCGAATACAAAGATTGCACACCCCTGTAGATCGATGGCAAGCATAAGCCAGTGTTGTTTGATGTTGATTGGCCCAAATACGAAGTCAACGTCTTTCCATGTTGGCTCGTATTCTTTGTACTGTCCAAGCACGTAGTCAAGGAAGAAGCGAGAGTCCACCCAAAACCTCATGATTGATTCTTCATCCAACCAGCATGCCACTTTTCCATCATCAATTTCAATACCGTCTGGTCGGATCTTAGAAGCAACACCCTCTGGCTCGATCAAAGCATCCTAGGAAAGGCAAGATGTAAATACTTGCTTGAGTTAACAGTAGTTTCAACAGATATGTGAAATTTCCATACCGTGAAGCTCAAATCAATGACCGTGAATCGAGTCGTATAGAGGTCAGGTTTTGAGTGCAACTTCTGATGCACGTGCATCAAAAAGAGATCTATAGTCTGGTACAACGAAGAATAGTATAACTTGAGCTTAAAAATTACTAAAAAAAATTTAAAATAATCATTTAGAAATTTCTAAGTGATCGTTTAGAAATTCTAATCTATCATTTATTAGAAATCTAATTGTAATCGATCGTTTGGAAAATTCTAAGCGATTGTTTCGAGAATTCTAAGCGATCGTTACGAGAATTCTAAACGATCGTTAGGAGATTTCTAAGCGATCCTTTGGACACTTTAAGCGATCCTTTGGAAATCTCTAAGGGATCGTTTGTAAAACTCTAAGCAATCGTTTGGAAAACTCTAAGCAATCGTTTAGAAAATTCTAAGCAATCGTTTATTAGAATTCTAATTCTAAGCGATCGCTTTTTGTGATTGATCGTGTAGAATTTTTTGAACGATCAATCTTGGTTAATGAATTAACAGAAATACTCATGTCTCCATACACCCATGTGTCTTCTCAAGCGTTCTAAAGAAATCCTTGGTCCTAAATGTATATACTACCATCCACTCCTCGTTTTTTTATTTTAGGATTTCTTTTTCATTTATTGTATGCATTCCAAAAAACATCAGGGACTGGGAAGCATGGGTCATAGTAACGAACGGTCCTTATGGGGAAATCAGGTACAGGGACCAAGGGGTTGAGATTGATAACACTAGTGGCCGACTTCATTGCCACTATAGGTGGTTCAGCTTCTTCAGATTAGAGCTGAGGAGATCTTGGAAGTGATTGAGGTTGAATTGTTTCTGAATGTGGCTGAGAATGGGGTTGAGAATCTTGGGGCCGAGTTTTAAACTTTTTCCCCCTTTTGAAACACTTAGGTGTGAACTTGGCTAGTTTTTTCCTTTTCCGACGCTCTCGACCATTTATTTCCTATATTTAAATTATAAATCAGTGGCAGTACAATTTTAAGAATTAAATTCCTGCAATAGTCGTACCTCGACTTCAATGGCATCCTTTGGATCCTGATCCTTGACAGTTTTGGACTACTCACTGATCGTCCCAGTTGTTTATTCACTGTGGGTTTCTTGGTGGGTCTGAGGGGGATCTTGTGCGTCGGTCTGTGCGGGATCATCATCGTTATAAGGTTCCTGATTATTGCTACCATCACTATTATTATCATATCGAGGTCCTCATCATGATGAGTCCTTGTATTATTACTATCCTGAACAAATCAAATGATTATGTCAAGGGAGGTAATCGATCGTCTAAGAATATGTAAACGATTGTTTAGAAACTCTATATGATCGTCTTTGAAATCCAAATAATCGCATAGAAAATCTAAACGATCGTCTAGAAAAAGTAAACGATCTTCTAGACAATATGAATGATCGTCTAGAAAAAGTAAACGATCTTCTAGACAATATGAATGATCGTCTAGGAAATATAATCGATTGTTTAGACAATCTATGCGATCATATATACGATCGTATAGAAATTCTAAACGATTGGTTAGAATTCCTAAACGATCGTCCTTTTGAGAATGTCTAAATGACTGTCGTTCAAGAAGATATAATCAATCGTTTAGACAACCTACATGATTGTTTAGATAATCTATACGATCGTATAAAAAATCTAAACGATCGTCCATTTGAAAATATCTAAACAACTATACAGAAATACATACCTCACACAGACGATGAACCATCATCTTTATCTCGTTCAGTTGTTGGTCCATCAGATGATGTTGGACAGTAAATGTATCTCCCATCTGATGGACCATGGTAGTCAAGTTCGCCAAATCTTTNGTATCTCCCATCTGATGGACCATGGTAGTCAAGTTCGCCAAATCTTTGCGAACTTCTTTTATTTCCTCCCTCAGAATCTTGTATGATCTGTAATGACTATGTCTGCAGGACTTTTTTTGCTTACGTGATTCCGCTCTGTTTGGTTAGTCTGAACCGGCATACATGGTTCTGGCTCTATACATTGCACATTTACAGAGCTTTCTACATGGGGTTCATGCTCTTCGTGCCCCCCAGAGGACTCGCGAGTGTTGATGGAGTGTTCAACCCCTTGAATCCTCCTTTCTCCAACAACAGGAACCACATTAAGTCCTTCAAGTCGGTCCTCCTTATACCTTAACTCCTCTGTGCTAGGTACAAGTCTCGACCCAACAATAGTCTGTACATAAACAAATGAGCAAGTCAGAATGCATGAAACTATAAACAAATGAGCAAGTCATTAAGTGATCGGTTACTTACCATTTTTGGCTGGAAAACTTTATTGCTCAATGATTTAGAAGATGGAGCACGAGAACAAGTCCATCTAAGAATTCTAGGGATTGCAACCTTGTTGACTTTGGTGGCTATGAACTTACTCGAGGTGGATAAAATTTTGTAAGCCCAAACCTACGATATGTAAACTTCTTAGACCAACATAACACACGTTCAATGTATATTAAAGTGGATCAGAAATAAAAGTACATACCTGGAATGCAAGTACGAATCCCTTTATACAGTAATGTGAGGTGTGGTGATCACCTTCTTCTTTCTTGGAATCATATGCCTCATTCTTCCTGCACATGATAGTCTTTAAGCTATTCAATGTACGTCCATAGAAGAGGGAAGATCAGTCATACTGTACGAAGACGTCGTGGTCATCGACAATCCCAAATATATTGCTATCGAATTGGGTTTTCTTGTCTTTTCCAATCATCACTGTTTCAATGAACAGTGCCAATGCAACCTTGACAGCATCTTTTTCGTTAGTAAAATTGAAATTTTCGAAGGCGATCTCCACATCCTTGCAAGAACTGTCATTTCCATTTGGGTCCTTGGGTCCAAGAATGAGTTATCGCAGCCTTTCACCATTTGTTTCTCTTTCCACAGTTTCCTTGGTCGGCCACAACCCAGTTATCAAGTTAAAATCCTCTTAGGAGAATGTTACCTTCTTCCCTAGAATGTTGAATAAAATAACGTCTGGGTTCGCATCTGCTACCTCCCTTAACAGAAAGTGGTGCAAAAGTTGTCCATTGAAAACAAAATCTATATCCAATAGAGGACCAAAGGCTGTTTGCCTATACAGTCTCATATGTTCTTCTATCAATTTTTTCTTAATGACAAGGGCAATTTTGTGGACTTGGCAAGTGACTGTAGCAAGAAAATATTTCTCAGCAGGGACGACCATCTTACCAATCTGACAATTGTGTACATTACAAGAATTAGTAAGCAATCACATAACAGAAACTAAGCAATCGCATAACAAAAACTAA
This sequence comes from Benincasa hispida, assembly GCF_009727055.1. Classification (NCBI taxonomy): domain Eukaryota; kingdom Viridiplantae; phylum Streptophyta; class Magnoliopsida; order Cucurbitales; family Cucurbitaceae; genus Benincasa; species Benincasa hispida. Next base: position 5,564,320 of record NC_052351.1, on the reverse strand, counting down.
ATAATCGCATAACAAAACCTAAACGATCATATAACAAAAATTAAACGATCGCATAACATAAACTAAATGATCGCATAACAAAAACTAAACAATCAAATAACAAAAACCGACTCACTTATCAGTTAGCTAAACGATCGCATGATATAAACCTAAACGAACTGATTGCTTAGTATTCTCTATATGATCGATTAGTAATCTCTATCCGATCACTTAGAAATATCTAAATGCTCGCTTAGTATTTTCTAACCGATCGGTAAGTATTCTCTCAATGATCGATTACGAACGAACACACGATTAAACCCTAAAACATAGTCAAACCTCAAATATTAACATGCATTCTTTAAGAAAAAGAGTCCTATACCTTTCAAATCACGACGACTGTGGCAAGTGCGTAGAGACGAACGACGAGAAACCTGCGAGGAGTGCTCGGCTTCGGAGAGAAATCGGGAGAAAAGTCGAGAGAAAACGGTTCGAAAAGAAATGCTTTGAGTAGGAAATGAACAAAATGGAGGGAGACCCTATCGTTGTAAAGTATTTGTAGAGACTCGCGATTCACCTAACGGTCAGAAGGTTTTATTTTATTTTATTTTATTTTTTAATTTGGGAATAATTTTGGAATTGCGATTAGATTAGAATTCTAATAAACGATCGATTAGAATTTTCTAAACGATCGCTTAGGGAATTCTAAACGATCGATTATAATTTTTTAAACGATCGCTTAGGGAATTCTAAACGATCGTTTAGGTATTTCTAAGCGATCGTTTAGAAAATTCTAATCGATCGAATTCTACTAAACGATCGATTGGAATTTTATAAACGATCGCTTAGAAAATTCCAAATGATCTTAATCAATTGAGATCGTTTAGAAGTTTCTAAGCGAACGTTTAAAAATTCTAATCAATCAAATTCTACTAAACGATCGATTAGAATTTTCTAAACGATCGCTAAGACAATTCTAAACGATCTTTAAGATGTATCTAAGCGATCGTTTAGAAAATTCTAATCGATTTATATCGTTTTGAAGTTTCTAAGAGATCGTTCAGTAAATTCGATCGATTATAATTTTCTAAACGATCGCATAGACAATTCTAAACGATCTTTTAGATGTTTCTAAGCGATCGTTTAGAAAATTCTAATCGATCGATATCATTTAGAAGTCTCTAAGCGATCGTTTACAAAGTTTTCCTCGATCGATTATATTTTTTTAAACGATTGCTTAGAAACATCTAAACGGTTGTTTAGAAGACTCTAACGATTGATTAGAAGTTTCCAACCGATCGTTTTATAATTTTCTTTTAGTAACTTTTAAGCTCAACTTACACTTTTCTTTGTTGTACCAGACTATGGATCTCCTTTTGATGCACGTGCATAAGAAGTTGAACTCGAAACTTTACCTCTGTACGATTCGATTCAAATTCGAGCTTCACGGTATGGAAATTTCACATATATGTTGAAACTACTGTTAACTCGAACATGTATTTACATTTTGCCTTTCCCAAGATTCTTTGATGGAGCCAGAGGGTGTTGCTTCTAAGATCTGGCCAGATGGCATTGAAATAAAGGATGGCAAAGTGGCAGGCTAGTTGGATCAAGAAGCACACATGAGGTTTTTGGGCGGACTCTTACTTCTTCCTTGACTACGTGCTTAGAGAATACAAAGAATAGAAGCCAGCATGGACGGTTGTTGACTTCTTATTTGGGCCAATCAACATCAAACAACACTGGCTTATGCCATCGATCTACCGGGGTGCACAATCTTTGTATTTGACTCCATGCTGAACTACATCGGTGGCAACATAGTTGAGGATCATCTGATGCTCGTGGCCAGAGCAATACCATCCATGTCAATTTATGTCAAAAAACGTAAGAAGTTCAAGTGCAGGCAATGGGAAGTTAGGAAATAGAATGCGACCCTCCAAGAGGGCAAGTCTCTTGATTGTGGAATATTTTGTGCTAAATATATAGAATATTGTGTAACTGGAGCTGATAGGGCTGATTTGTCACTATTGAATATGGGATTGCATAGGAAATGGTTGGGAATGTCCTAGAACTTATAGTTCGTAAAATTCGTGTTAAACAATCTATTTATAAATAAAATATTATTGAGTATTTTATTTGATAAAGTTGTTGATATTGAATTCAATTTTTAAAATCCAATAAACATATCCATGACTATAGTATGAATACTTTAACTATATGTAGTGACATAAGTAGGATCAAGTTAATAGTATAAAGCCTAAATGGTCTATAAGTATATGGATGAAGTTAGGTACCCTATGCAATGAGTTTGCATAAAGACTGGACCACGAAATAGTCACTTTTCTTTATAACAACCATTTACTGTTAAAACTAACTCTTTCATACTAAAGTAATTCATGATAACTCAATCTTAATCCTGAGCTAGCTATGAACTGTTTATTTGGGATTGTTCTTTGATCTGCACGGGTGAGAGTAGTCCAACAACACTGCTCAATAAGCCTTCCATTTTAGGGATAAGACCGGATAGATATTTAGGGACATAACCCTGCGAGATAGAATTCACTCCTACCCATTTTAGGGTTAGCAGATAGGTTGTTCTCTTACGTGCTGATTCCAAGTCTTGAACAATCGGGGCCCCACCTTTTCATGATAGAGAGGGGCATGATTCATAAGCGGTATTATGAATCGGTTTTTCATTAGAGGGTCAGTGGGAGCTTAAGGAACAAGATGTATTTACAGGAGTAAAATGGTAATTTTGACACAGCTGTAAATACGAACGACTTGTGAAGGATCAACTTATGATTATGGTTTACATGGACAGAAATACATCTACAGCAAGGAGATTGCAACTATCGAGCTATAGTGGTATGTTTGATGGTTAACGAAAAGTAATTAATTCAGTTTAAAGAGTTTAACCAATTGATTACAAATTGTTGGAGCTCATGATTTGTAGGTCCATTAGGTCCCTCTATTAGCTCATAAATTGGAATAATAAATATAGTAATTGATTGGATGGATTTTGAATTTAGGGTTATGAATTTGAAATGTTCAAATTCAATTTTAGCAATTTTCAATTGCTTATATATGATGAAATTAAAACGTCTAATTTAATCGAAATTAAAATGAGATTGGATAATCAATTAATATTTAAATTATGATTTAAATATTGATTATATGAATTTGATTCACATTGTTGGAATTGATGTTTTATTAATTTAATATTGAGATATTAAGTTAGTTTAATTAGTTTTATTTAAATTAATTATATAAAACTAAATTTTAAATTAAATAGTTTTATGCATCTGCCTACCACCCTATATTGTGATAATAGTGGTGCAGTTGCAAATTCAAAAGAACCAAGAAGCCACAAGTGCGACAAGCATATTGAGTGCAAATACCATCTGATCCGGGAGATTGTACATCATGGAGACGTTGTAGTGACCCAGATATGTTATGAGCAAAACATTGTTCATCCTTTTACAAAAACCTTAACGGCTAAAGTGTTTGAAGGTCACCTACAGAGTCTAGGTCTACGAAGTTTGTAAACTAGGACAAGTGGGAGAACTTTTGGGTATATGCCCTAGTTTATTGTATTCATATGTTTATTGTACTCATATGTTTCTCACTTAAATTCAACATTGTGATACTCCACTAGGAGTTTTAGTCCAAGTGGAGTTTGTTGGATTTTATGTCCTAAAACTTGTAGTTTGTAAATTAAAAACATATTTTGTTTTGTTTTTCGATAAAATTGTTATTGAAATTGTAATCTTGAATCCAATAAACTAAGGTCCTGAGTCTATTTAATGTAGTTTGAACTTTATATAGTGACATAAAGGTGGATCAAGTTCAAATATATAGCCAAAATGGGGACATTATTCAAATATGGTATATGAATAAGTTCAAATATAGTTTATGAATAAGGTTGGGCGCCTTATTATGGGGACACTATGGATGCAGCCCACTTTGTAGTTAGTATAAACGATGTGATCCTGAATCATTCATATAGAGATATGAAAATGGGGGCATCCTATGTAAAGAGTTTACATAAGACTGAACCATGAAATAGTCACTTTTTACGTTCTAAATACCGTTTTATGTATAAAACTGACTATTTCGTTAATTGATTACCTAGGTAACTTAATCTTAACCCTGAGCTAATTATGAACTCTTGTTCACTCGAAATTATCCTTAGATCTACATAGGTGAGGGCAACTCATTATCGTTGGCCCAATAAGCCTCCCATTTCAGAGGTAAGATCAGGTGGATAGCTGGGAACATAGGGTGCAAGATGGAATTCACTCCTTCCCGTTATAGGGATAGTAGATAGGTTATTTCCTTTAGTACTAAAACGAGGTATTGAACAAGGGGCCCTATCTTCTTCTTGGTCCGAGAGGGGTTCGGTTTATAGGTTGGACCTTAAACCAATTATTCATTAGAAGATCAGTCAAACTTAAGGAACAAGATGTAGTCTTGGGGGGTAAAACGGTTTTTATGACCCAGCCGAGATTACGAACAACTTGTGAAGGATTAGCTTACTAATTATGGTTATATTAGATGGACAGAAATATATCTACAGTGAGGGGAGTGCAACTACGGGACTTTAGTGGAATGACTCGTTAGTTACAAATATTGATTAATTAGGTCAAAGAATTTTACCGGTTAATCTGGATTGTTGGAGCCCATGATCTATAGGTCCATTAGGTTCCTCTACTAGCTCATATGGAATAAACTTATAACAGTATGATAGAATGATTCGAATTGTTCGAATTAGGTGAAGAGAGAGAAACCGACAAGTATATGTGATATAGTGGTCGATTTTCAGATTAGAGATACAACTTTAATGATTAAATGTGATTTAAATATAAAAAACATGAATACGTTCATATTCGGAAGCTCAGAAATAATGAAAATCGTCAAAGATGTAAAAAGTCAAAGAGTTGACTTTTGACTTTGAAAAGTCAAACTTTGACCGACCTTATATTTCAAATGTGATTTGAATTTTGAGAAAATGAATGCGGATTCATGCTCGGGAGGTTAAAGTTAGTCAACATTGGAAAAATCACAAAAAGTCAAAATGTTGACTTTTAGGTCAAAGTTTGACTTTGGCAAAATGACTATTTTGCCCTTTGACTAAAGTTAGTGGGAAAATCCAAACTTTTGTTGGATAATTCCACTAACAAAATAGTGGGCTAAGTGTTGGCTTATAGTGGAGACATTAAGCTTACTTAGATAGTGGATTCTAGCTGTTGTGTTTTTATGAATTTGTTTCATGCAAATTTACATGGCATTTTTCTATAAATATGGGCTTTTTAATTTGGATTAAAAACTGTTGTCACTTTTGCCAAAATAGTTTTCAAAATTGGGTTGTAAAATAAAAACTAAAACCCAACCCAAAATTTCTCTTCTAATTCCATCTCTTTCTCTCTCTCGGGTTCTTCATCCATCATGTCCCACAACCCGGTTCTGAGTCCAGAGGATAGTAGGTCAGCTCTAGTAGTGGTAAAAAAGAGTTCGGGTTGAGATTCGGCGAGGAAAATCATTTCGGGAGCTACAAAAGTTGTATTACATCCCTTTTAATTTACTATTTTCCCTACCTTTTGCATGCTTTTTTTCCTTTAAATTAAAAGCAATTAGAGTGTAATTAGATCCTTATTCCGCTGCGTATGTCTCTGTTCCGACAGTTGATGAATAGAAAGTGAGAACAAATAAGGAAAGCGTGTCAATGTCTTAACACGGTCCCGATCGGAGACGATTTGTTTGTCGGCGTGTAGGAGGAATGTGGTGGAAAACTTCCTTTTTAGGCTAGTTTTCTAGGTAGAAGTGATCTTTGGATAGAGCTTCCCTTCGGGCTTATGGATGAATTTGTGGCTCCCAGACTTTCCTTTCGGTCTTGTCTCGTCTTTCTCCCATATTTTCTCTAAGCGTCTATTCAGACCAACCTACTTTCTTTGGAATTGATATAGCCATTGATAGACCTTAGAACCTCCTTCATCAGTCGTCCCGCTCTGAAAAGCTGCTTTCTCTACAATGGCTTGGTGGAAACGTCTGCTCTGTTCCACATTCAATTTGTCAGATCGTACAACGGAAAAGCTGTACAATTTTAGAAATCCCCGCGAATGCGTCGCTCTTTTCATCTACGATCGATCGTCGCATGCGGTGAAATGTGTTGATCTTTTTCTCCATGATCGATCGCCGCATGCGGTACAAATGCATTGCTCTTTCTTTGTCCTCGAGCAGTTGTCGCATGCGGTGACCTGTTTCCTGGAAAACAAAGACTTGGACATCCCTTTTTGCCATCGCAATGGGGTTAGCGGGTGTGTTCCAACACTTTACAAAAGCCAATTTCTATATGTACGACGCGAGTTTTTCCTTCTTTTTGCCGCATAATCTAAATATAATGGTATAAATAACTTGTATTTCTACAAGTTATCAAGGCCCCTCCTAAAGTCTTGCATCGAGTACTTGAGCAACATCTTGTCAATGTACGATGCCTGAGACAGTGCTAGCACTTTGTTCTTACGATCCTGAAATATTTGTATACCTAGAACAAACTAATCCTCTCCTAAATCTTTCATTTAGAATTGGGTCGCTAGCCAGTTCTTAACTGCAAGAAGTAGACCTACATCATTCCCAATGATTAGGATATCGTCTGCATACAACATCATTCCCCACGACTTGATCGCAGTATCAAATCGTATGTTCCAAAATCGAGACGCCTGTTTCAGTCCATAAATGGATCGATTCAGTTTGCAAGCCTTTTGCTCTTGACCTTGTGCTATGAATTCCTCAGGTTACACCATATAAATGGTCTCCTCAAGATTGCCATTCAAAAAGGTCGTCTTGACGTCCATTTACCAAATCTCATAATTTTAATAAGCTGCAATGGACAGGAGGATGCAGATTGACTTTAACATGGCAACAGGCGAAAAAGTCTCCTCATAGTCGACTCCCTCTACCTGGGTATAATCCTTTGTCATAAGTCGAGCCTTAAAGGTCTGTACCTTCCCATCAGCACCCCGTTTGCGCTTGTAGATCCATTTACAACCTTTAGGGTGAACCCCATCAGGCTGATCTACAAGATCCCATACTGAGTTGAAGTACACCGATTCCATATCTAGATCCATGGCCTTGACCCATTCATCCCGGTTAATATCCTTCATTGCCTTCTTATAAAACAACGGATCCTTAACATCGTCATCTGCTACCATAGCAAGGATTTCCGTGAAACCCAGATAGCGAACGGGTGAGTTCATATCCCTCCCACTACGTCGAGGTCCCCTCAACTCTTGAGGTGGAACTGACCTACTGGATGAACTCCCATCAACAATTCTTGTTGATGTAGCAGGCTCTTCAACAACTCTTGTTGAAGTTTCAGTAGTTTCATTAAAAAACTCACGTAACACGACTTTGCTTCGTAGACTGTGCTCCCTTATATGATCCTCCTCCAGGAAAGTTGCATTTGTTGAAACAAACACCCTATTTTCCGTCGGATCATAAAAATAACTCCCTCGTGTACCTTTGGGGTAGCCTACAAAGAGGCATAACCTCGACCGTGGTTCCAACTTCTTAGGATAGCTTCAAGCACATGTGCAAGGCAACCCCAAATGCATAAGTGACGTAAACTAGCTTTACGCCCATTCCATAACTCCAGAGGTGTTCTTGCAACACTCTTGGAGGGAACACAGTTGAGTATGTATACCGCAGTCTCCACTGCGAAACCCTAAAACGAGTCACGTAAGGAAGCGTAACTCATCATCAAGCGAACCATGTCTAACAAGGTCCCATTTCTCCTCTCCGCTACACAATTATGCTAAGGTGTACCCGATGCTGATAGTTGGGAAACAATTCCATGTTCTATCAAATAGTCTTGGAATGCCGAGTCCAAAAACTCTCTGCCTTGATCCGACCGAAGTGTTTTAATCCGTCTATCTAATGCGTTTTCAACTTCAACCTTGAACTCTTTGAAATTTTCAAAGGATTCAAACTTTCGTTGCATAAGATAAACATACCCGTACCTTGAGTAATCATCAGTGAAACTGATAAAATACTCATAGCCACCTCAGACTCGCACATTCATACGACCACAAAGGTCAGAATGTACTAACTCAAAAGGCTCCTTGGCTCTATAACCTTTTCCAGTAAAAGGTCGTTTAGTCATCTTACCCTCAAGGCAAGATTCGCACACAGGTAAAGAATTTTCTTTTAACTCACTAAGAAGTCCATTTTTCACCAATCTCTCAATCCTATCAAGATTGATGTGCCCTAAACGTAGATGCCAAAGTTGGGCATTTTCTTTTGGAGAAATTCGTCGACGTTTTGATTGAGTTACGACAGTTCTGAACATTTCAGTATTATGGAGGGAATTTATGGCTAACGACCTTAGCACATATAAATTCAATTCCAGATTTGCTGTGCAAATAAAAACACCATCTTTATTAATAAATGTTTTATTCACATTAAAAGAGACAGTATATTTACATTGCAATAAACACTTTTCAGAAATAAGGTTCCTTTTTAGTTTAGGAACAATATATAAATCATTTAAACGAGAAACCTATTCTGTAAAGCTAACTGTAGTCCTCCCACTGCCACAACTAAGACGACGTGCCCGGTGCCTACTCGCATCGTCATCTCACCAGCCTCCAGTTGTCGCGAAGATCTAATCCCCTGAAAAGAAGAACAAACATGGTTAGTGGTGCCTGAATTAATTATCCAGGCAGAATCCTCATTCTCCACTAAACAAGTTTCAAGCACAAGTAAATCACATTTACCTTTATCCGCCTTGGCCTTAGCCTTGGCTGATTTTTTCTCTTTCAGATACCGAGAACAGTTCCTTTTCCAGTGTCCATCTTAGTTGCAGTGGAAACACTTTCCCTTAGCAACTTGTGGACGCCTCCTTAGTGCGACAGGCGGTGGTTCAGCAAGTGCCTTCCCTTTACCCTCACCACCCTTCTACTTCTTCCCCTTTGCAGAGTTAGAAGTAGAAGGTACAAACTTTGTTCCTGAGATTAAACCTCTATGGAACGTCCAGGAGGATGAAGCAACATTTGCCTCACCCTTTTGCCTCTCCTTACTTTTAAGTAAAGATTGGTATGTCTGCAACTCATTGAGGAGAGTTGTAAGGTCATACTTCACTTTGTTAAGAATCACATTATTAACAAAGTGCAGGAAGCTCTCCAGCAAAGAATGCAGGATTATGCTAACCTGATTGCCCTCATCGATGGTAAACCCATTCAACTCTGCCACATTAAAGTGGACCATCATGTTTAGCACATGTTCACGAACAGAGGTGCCTTTTTGCATTTTGGAGTTGAATATGTTTTTAAAAGCCTCATGCATAAGCTGTTCAGACGGTTTTCTAAACATCCCCCGCAGGGACTCCATGATTTCACGCGCTTAGACCATAGGCTCATGTTTCTTGACCAAGGCTTCAGAAAGACTTGCTAAGATGTAGGCTCGGGCCTTTTCATTCACCCTTGTCCATCGCTCGTATGCCTCCCAAACATTTCGAGGGCATTCAGAGTTGAAATAGGAGGACAAGTCTCCGTGAGAGCGAACATGAGATGCTCGATGATCAGATCGTTGTGATATATATGCTTTACTGTTGCGAAATATCGCCGGAAGTTTTTCCCGGCACTTAGCAATGCTAACGTGGGCTCTCCGGCAATTCATCAGCGGTGGAATTCAGGTCGCCAAATGAAGCCCACAAAAAGTTTGCCTGAAACTACGAATAAAATTTATAGATTTTGCTAAACCACTTTTTTCAAGTACAGTTTTCTAAAAACAGTTTCAAGTACCCTAAAGTTATAGACTTCGATTTTGCAATGATGCTCAGTGAGACCAGACACTGCCACTGGTAGCGGTGATCATTCCCTTCGCTGGGATGAGACATTCTCAAGCATTAGGCAGAACAACTCATGGAACTGAACCTAAAGCCCCAATTTTTCGTCTCTAGATCATTACGTTAACTATTCTGCATAATTATCACCATCATTTCGCTGTCAGAGTCTCGCCCTAATAACTCACCGTAGGCAAGAAGTAGATTATCGAACGAGAGACTAAGTTACCTTATTCTCTTACCGGAGATCGAATAAAGAAACGCGCAAACTGCATTCTTTAGGGGGATACTCAGTACCTCGAGGCGATGCGCAGTAACTTTACTTCAACCTAACGAGGGAGAACCGAGGGGATATGTTGTCACACTCCCACTCCACTTACTATAAAAACTCTTTCCATCCATCTTGATATTGACCTACCCAAACACCATCCGTTAGGGGGACACACCAAAGGTGGCACGAGGCCCAGATAGATCTCACGGTGTGGACTATTTAGGAGAAATGTGAAGATTTAAGTGAAGCATCTTATGCCCAAGTATCTCCCACTGAATGTTCTACCTAGGGGTTCATTAACCTAGACAATCCGGCTACTGATTTTTGTCTAAGTCATCTTTTTTAACTCTACTCATAAACAACGTTTGTCTATGAAATCTGAACAAGTTCAAGTAGTCACATTTAAACACTTTAATGGACTGTCATTAACTTGCATGCATGCATTAAGTCTATTAATTCACCTTTCCAGGTAAGTTCCCAAGTAGGGGTGTTACGTTTTTGTCAACTTAAATACCCAACCTAGACAGAACCCACCTTAAACAAAAGGTCCCTTACAGATAGATTTGCTACACTTTAACCTTTTATTGGCCAGTTTAATCCCATTAAACTAATTAAAATATTAAAGCCTTAGGTTGCTAATCGTATTAGAACCGTGATCTTAGGTCTATGTGATCCAAGTTTTAAACACTTTAAAACCATGAATTAAACTTAAGTGAGCATGAATGTCTTTCTTATTTCTTTTAGTTCTAATTTCTCTCTAACTTTTAAAAAGAAACAACTAAAACCATTGCGTACAACGAGGCGTTTATAACATTTATAAAATAACCTATGTGTCATGTTTCATGCAATGTCCGGTCATTACTATATATAAATTTTGTATAACGCATAACAACCAAGCAAACATGCTATTATTCACCCCTATACTATAACAATTATAATATAAAGATGATGCATGTCAATGTCTTTTATGCATTTCTAAATATAACTCTTATATTATATGATGCATAAGCATGCTCTTACATAATTAAAATCATGCTTCTCTAAATTATAACAATTACAATAAAGAGATGATGCATGACCATTGCATAACCTAAGATGCGATTTACTATATGTGCATACCATATGACATATAAAAAACATACATTGCTTGTAATAAACAAAGGATTAATGGACCGGGATGAGCCTTTACAAAAACCGGAATGAAATAACCCTATCTATTAAATTTTTCATCGAGCAAACCGGTTCACAGGTGAACCAGGTCTTGAACCATCAGGAGGTCTTCATCGTATAGCAAACTCCAGTAGGTAGATGATCGTTTAGCACGCACTAGAAGATAGGAGCAAAGGTAAACGATCGCGTAGACGACGACGAGGCTGCGAAGCCTGATCGTGTAGCGCGATGACAGAGAAATGATTTACCTTGTGTTACTAAACGATCATTTAGTCAATTACTAAGCCATGAAGCTTGCTGACGTAAACGATCGTTTAGCGCGCACGCTCTAAACGATACGCGAGCGTCTCATCGTATAAACGATGCGTGCAACCAGGTAAATGATTTACCCGATACTAAGTGATCGTTTAGTCAGTTACTAAGCGATGAAGCTTGCTGACCTAAACGATCGTCTAACACGCTTATGCATTAAGCGATCTGCAAGCATCTCATCGTCTACAAGACACGGTACTCAGCGATCCCGTACTCGATCGTCAACCCGATGCGACCAACTATTGATCGCTGATAACTTGTATAAATAAAAGTTATTTATACCGTTTTATTTAGATTATGTGGTAAAAAGAAGTAAAAGTTGCATCGACCGTTTAGAAATTGACTTAGAAACGCGAAAATTGTAAAATGTCACAAGCACACCCGCTAACCCCATTGCGATGGCAAAATGGAATGTCCAAGTCCTTTTTTTTTTGTAGGAAACAGGTCATCGCATGCAATAATCGCTCGAGGACAAAAATGAACAACGCATCCACATTGCACGTGACAATCGATCAACAACGAAAAAGAATAATGCAAATGCAACGCATGTGACAATCGATCATAGACTCAAATGATCAACACATTTCCACCACATGCGGCAATCGATAAAAGATCAAAACAATTACACCACATGCGGCGATCGATCAAAGATGTAAAGAGCAATGCATTAGTAAGGACTTCTAACATCGTACAGCTTTTCTGTTGTACGATTCTGACAAATTGAACGTGGAGTAGAACAGATGTTTCCCCTATGCCATGGCAGGAATTAACAGTTTTTCAGAGCGGGACCACTAATACAGAAGAAAACCAAGGTCTATAAATAACTTCGTCAAATTTGAAGAGAGGAGGCTGGTCTGAAGAGACAATTCATAGAAATCCAGGGAGAAAGACGAGACAAGACCGAGAGGTAAGTCTCTAGAGCAAGCAATTATTTCCATTCCCAAAGAAGAAGCTCTATGCAAAAGGTCATTTCTACCTGGAAATCAAGCCTGAAAGGGAAGCTTTCCACTCCATTTCTACCACACGCTGGCAAACAAATCGTCTCCGATAGGGATCCACATTGACACTCTTTCTGTATTTGTTCTTATTTTCTATTCATCTACTGTGTTCATCTTTAATCTTTCATTCACTATCCGTAACAATCACTTATCCTTAGATTTTAATATCATATCGTAATCATTGTCATTTCTCTATTCTTCTCCACACATTCATCATCCATTTTGTTCATCATGTGTAACTAATCCCTAGGGTAAGGGGAAGGATTAAGTAAGTAAATTAATATTTGTTGAAGAAATCGGCTGAGTTTAGCTAAAGCATGCTCAACGACATCTTCACTTGTAAGAGCAGAAGTGAAGATGTTATTCTGCCTTTTGAAAAAAGGTTGGAATAATGTGTTAACTAAAGCGAGAAGTATTTCCAGAGATGGAAATAACCTTGCGTTCATCACGTTCATCCCCGTTTCATCATAGACATATGGGAACGCGGTCGATCACTAAAAGGTGTAAGCCATGGGAAAGCAGAACCTTAGTTGCATTCTCAACAAGATTGACGAACTTGCGATGTCCTTTCCCTCAACCCATTCTCTTTTTGACTCCTTTCACAAGACTTGCCACCGCATTCATTAGACACTTTTGCACATCTTCACAGCCCATCCTCAACTTGTATATTTAATTGTTTATTCATTTACTTTATCACCGCAATTTATTTTACTGCAATTCATTTATCATCGTTTTACTTTTATTATCGCAATTTACTCTTTGCCGCAATTTACATTCAAAACCAATTCATTATTCTTTATGTTTAACCGGTCACATATACCACATTAGTATCACATTAATCACAACAATCCCCGTGTTTGACCTCAGCTCACTCTGAGAAACTTGCGTTGGAATTATACTTGGTTCCCGCGTAAGAAAACTTGTGACACGTACTACACGAACGCATACTACGAAAGCTTCTAAGCATCACCGAACAATTTAGAACGTAGTATCGCATTATCATTATCACAAAACGCCCATACATATACATATACGTACGTCATCAGCAACCTAATAAGTTGTTGGCGATACACGATTAAGGATATAAATTTCAGTCATCAATTGCATTCCCCATCGTTTAACCGATGCGTTCGTCATTGATCGCGTACTCTTCATCTTTACGCTGCGATCCACAACGATCGCGTAGAATATCTTTTACACGATGTGATCAACCCTAGATCGCCTCCCTCTTCAAAGAACTGCAATGCTTGCCCAGATCCCGTACCACTTTTATGCAACGCTTACACAGATCTGCTTCATCAACGAACGACTCAAAACTTCAAACAAACTTTGAATACAGACTCGATAACGATTATTAATGCCAAAAAACGCAGAGGCCTTTACAAAAACAGCAAATGTAAAAGGTTCTAAATCAAACCGAGGCTAATCATCCCAAAAACATCCATTGATCCGCACATCCACAGCAAAATTTAACTATTAAGCCAGCGTAGAAATGCACCCACCAGGAATGTATATGTCATTTCGTTGCAACAGATGAAATCAAAGTATCAGAACCTGGCTCTGATACCAATTGAAGGATCTCATATCAATGAGTTCCATGAGCATGTTCGGATCGCTCCGATCTCACCGTGACCGAAATACAATAACATACATTTAATACATACAATTATGCAAACAAACTCTAATTAACGGCATGCTACGAACAACAAAATAACAAAGGGATAGAGTTCCATACCAGTTGAAGATAATCTTCACATTCTGGAACTCCAATGCAGTGGAAACCCTCAATGCGATCTACCTATGCCCAGTGGAAACGTCGACTGTAGCAGTTGTGTCGAAAAATTAGCCGTCAAATATTTGATGACTAAAATTAAGTGAACGCAATATGCGATGCATCTCTTAGGTTATGCGTTGATTATCATGCCGTCGGTGGTCATGCGTTGGAATGAACTATGCATTAACGAATGTATGTGATGACAATGCATTCCTGTCACAAGTTTTTTTGCGCTCACGTCAAGTATAACGCGAAGACAAGTTTCTCGGGTGATTCGAGGTCAAACTCAGAAACTTGTAGCTAGATGCTATGCAGTAATGTGTATGCGGCGGTTGAATAAAAGAATGATGGGGGGTTTTAAGCTAACACTACTCCTACTTCTAACTAATAGACAACGCAATGAGAATATGAATGAGAGGTAGAGACACGACAACTATTGGCGCGTAATAAATGGATGGCAAATAAATAAAATGTGAGGATGTCTTCATCGCAACCCTTAAGATTGACCGCAAGGGCAACCTCAGCCAATGCAAGCTATGCAATCATGCCATACACGCCCGCCGCAAATGCACGTGATTTGTATTAGCAAACGAAACTTATTCCTAAGTCTCCATTCTTGCTTATGCAATCTTAATCTAGCTCTCCCGAGTATCGATTCTAACCTAGCTCTCCCTAGTCTTAGGTTCTTTCTTTAGACTCTCTCCCGAGCTCTACAGGTGTGATGGACGCATACGTAAGACAAGGTAACCATAAAAGCCTGGTTGACATAAGATTATTCCTATCTCTAGTGAATATAGCGACCAACCACTTACCCTCTCGGGCAGTTGATTGTTGTTGACTTTACTCATAGAAAAGCATTGCGTCCGTCTATAGACAGGCGTTGCTATAGCTTCACACTAAGAAAATACGGTTTTCTCACACACTCGCACAACGCACACCTTCCGATGGTTTGCTACATGCTTCATATCTCTAATCCGCATGACTAAGTATGCGATACTCTAGCAATCTCACTAAGTGATGCAATGAAAGTTAAGGATGCTAAGCAAAGAAAGATGGAGATGGAATTGAAGGAAATATAGAAATGCATTGAACACACATTGTATTAATTTCTTAATCTAAAATGTGATACAATACAATATAAGAAAAGAAGAGAAAATGAAAGGACCAGCTGGAAGCAATGTCTTGCTTCTAGCAGATGTCTGTCAACGCTGCCGGTGGTGCCATGGATGAGTGGTGGAGCTGACTTTCTCGAGATCTAACTCTGGCGAAGGCTCCGGTCGTCACTCGGAATGGATGAGAGAGATGAAGAACTCTCAAGCTTTCTTCTAGCGCATTTATCTGGATCACATGGATCCGCCCGAAGGCCGAAACTTGAATGATTTGCAATTCTGCTCAACGACCTCTATTTATAGAGTTTGATCGCCGACAACTTTAATGGACTGCTCTGATTCTGGCATTCGCAGCGCCTTAGTCCTTTTCTGAATCTCTGCTGCTAACGACGTGGTAGGTGAAATGTCGACATCATCTTTTGATTTTCACAAGATATGCGTTGATGCGTTCATTCCACTAACCTTGCGGTCATCCCAATATTATGCGTTATCGTGTAGCTGCAATCTTGAAATAACTGCATTCGCTTGATTACCGCAACTTCTACACGATGACCACAATCACTTGACGATCGCAACTCCTATGCGATGGACGCATGCGGTTGATTACCGCAATATCCATGCGTTGATCATATGCGTTCGCATTTGCGATGGAGAATTTCTCTGCATGCGGTCGCGGAAGTCTGACTCCCGCGTCTGCGTCTACTTTCTACATTTGCTACAAAAATAGACAATTGAACGCATAATAACGCATAATAATGGGTTAGCCGAGATTCGCAATGTTGAACGTCGCAAACTCATTTTCTCATGAATTCTCAATATAATTGCCGCATATTCTGATTAACAGCCCTCATAATTCTAAATAAAAGGCCTAAGATGACGTGCATTTCTGCATGTCTTCAAGCAGCATGAACAACACGAACTCACGACCTCAACGGGGACGACACCACCACTAAAGAGACCCAAGTATTCTCGGAGTGAAAACCTAAAGGGTGGGCTTTGGTGAATTTTGTAGAGGAAGGAGGAAACATAAATCGTGTAGGCAATAAGCAAGTGGGAGGGAAAACAATGTTATCGCATAGCATAAGTGCTTATCATTTGGGAGGAGCTACACGATCGTGTAGGATTTACTGAACGATAGTTTAGAAAAAGCTATACGATCGTTTAGTTAAATCGACACACTATACGATCGTTTAGAGAAGTTATCTGATCATGTAGGCGAGAGTGTGCGATCTTTTAGGCGCGCGAAGGACGATCGTTAGTCTCTCGAGCGATCGTTTTCTATCATCAACGTGCGCTTCCGAAAAAACTTTTTGGGCGAATGACGGATCATGCAAAAATGAAAACAATTTTCATTTTAACTCATTGCTTACAATAACCGACGCTGCCCACTAACCCACGTTCGAATGTGAAATTTGGCATAATTATCTTATAATTAACCAATTAATTAATTAATTAATATAATCATATTATATTGTTATCCTATAGTTTGATATCACATATCTACTATAATATTTTCCCCTTTACTTGATATAAATCATATTTATATCTAATTTCCTCCAAGATAATGTATCTTATACATTTGCCAATTATATCATATATAATTAACCAGTCCAATTATATCATATCTAATCGAATTTTCTCTTGTCAATTTGAACATTTCAAATTAACTCAAATACTCGTTCTCGACTTTATCCAAGCTACCCAGGGGACCTAATGGACCTGTGGCTTGAAGCTTCAATGGTACGTGAATAGCTGACTAAACTTTTTAGCCACGAGATCCACCATCCGTCAACTATCAGGTATTCCACTAAAGACCAACAGTTGAACTCTTCTTACCATAGATATATTTCTGTGTCCATCGGATATAACCAATCATGAGTACGATGACCCTTCACAGATGCTTGTAAGTATAGCTGGGCGAAATTACCGTTATGCCCCTGTAGTTACATCTCACTCTTTAAGTACCACTGATTCCTCTAATGAACAATACAACATAGTCCTACTATGTGTGAATACCTCTCGGGCCAAGAGAAGGTGTGTGGCACCACATCGTTCAAGCCCCGGAATCAGCCCTTAAGCTGTCTCTTATACACATCTAGATGTGTATAAGAGACAGGTATATGAGATATACAAGTAGATCATGCCTTAAGTGATAACCTAAATAGGTCTGTAGTATAAGGGTTAAGGTGGGATACCTGATCCTGGTGACACTACGGATACGACCCGCTTTGTAGTGGTTTGCACTTATACACATCTAGATGTGTATAAGAGACAGGGATTAAGGTGGGATACCTGATCCTGGTGACACTACGGATACGACCCGCTTTGTAGTGGTTTGCAAGTGTTGTAAACTACTACAGACGGTAGATCCTGACCATTCATGTGGAGACATGCGAGTGAAGGTATCCTATACGAAGAGTTTATATAAGACCGGACCACGAGATGACTAGTCTCTGTATATAACATCATTGATACTGGAGACTTACATCTCACCTAAACGACCATAGGTGACATGACCTCAATCCCGAGTGTTTTGAGAACTCCTGCCTTTGAGGGCGGTCCTTTTATTAGTATGGGTGAGAGTGGCCAGATTGCCAACTCAACATGCCTACCTTCTTGAGGACTTGTTTAGTTTGGGAGTTGGAAACTCAGTTATACAAGATGGAATTCACTCCTTCTTTGAGGCAGGGATAAGTAGATAGATTGCTCCCTTGAGGGCTGATTCCAGAGTTGAACATAGTGGCCACAACTTCTCTTTGGAAGAGAGGACTTAGTCATAGTAGGACTTGTTGGGAATGATGCCCTAAACTCTCGTGTCCTGTAGTTTGTAAACAAAGTTTTGAATGAACGCTCGTGATGTATAATATATGACATTTTCTTCACTTATTGTCTTTGAACATTGGATGTTTTATTTGCTTTACACCACAAACCAATAAACTAAAATCTCTAGTTGTCATTATGTAACTTAAGCATGTATGTGGAGACATACAATTGGATCATGTCTTAAGTGATAACCAAAATGGTTTGTAGTATATGGATATATGAGGGAAACCTTATCTTGGTAACGCTACGGATGCGGCCCGCCTTATAGATAGTTATAAGTATTGTAACTTGCTACAGATGGTCTGATTCTAATCATTCATGTGAGGATATACAAGCAGGGGCGTTCTATACAAAGAGTTTGTATAAGACCTAACCACAGAGTGTTAAAGTCTCGTTGTATAACGTCGTTCATGACAGAGATTTCACTTCACTAGGATGACCTAGGTAACATGACCTTAATCCTGAATGAGTTGGGAACTCTGTCTTTGAGGGCGGTCCTTTGATTTGCATGGATGTGAGTGGCCTAATCGCCGACTCAAACCTACCACTTTAGGGATTCGTCTGATCTGGAAGCTGAGAACTCAGCTACACAAGATGGAATTCACTCCTTCCCCGAAGTAGAGGTAAGTAGATAGATTACTCCCTTAAGGGTTGATCCCTGGGCTTGAACGATGTGGCGTCACACACCTTCTCGAGGTAAAACGGTAAATTGACCCAGTTGTACTTATGAGCATCTGTGAAGGGTTATCATACTGTTGATTGGTTATATCTAATGAACATAGAAATATATCTGTGGTAAGAAGAGTTCAGTTGTTGGCCTTTAGTGGAATGCCTAACAGTTAACAGATGGTGGAACTCGTGGCTAAAAAGTTTAGTCAGTTATTCAAGTACTATTGGAGCTTCGAGCCATATGTTCATAAGGTCCTCTTGGTAACTCAGTGGATTAAAGTTGAGAAACAGTTTTTGGGTCAGTTTGAAATGTTCAAATTGACAAGAGGGAGTTCGATTATCTATGATATGACTGAATTGGTTAATTATATATAATATGATTGACTTTATGTCTGAGATACATTAATTGGAGGAAAATGGATATAAATATGATTTATATATAGTGGAGGAGAAAACACTATGGTTTATATGTGATATTAAACTATAGGTTAATGAATATAATATGATTATATTTATTATTTTTAATTGGACAATTATAGGATATTTGTGTCACGTTTTCTCTGTAACCGTGTGTTAGTGAGAGGTTTTGTTCAGTTTTTTTGTAACTGAAGAATAAAATGAAAATCGTTTTCATTTTGCAAAGAGATCGGTCATTCGCTCATAGCTAACCGAGAGACTATATGATAACTCAAAGTTGCTTCATGATCGTATACATGTGCGTCGCTTTTTAAATGATCACTTAAGTTTTCTAAACGATCATCTAGCGCTCGAGAAATTACTAAACGATCGTCTATACGATCGTAGCCTATTTACTACACGATCGTGTACTTCCTTCTAGACGATCAAGCATTATCTACATGACAGACACTGTCTTCTCCCACTTGCTTGGTCGTTGTATACGATCTTTCTCTCCTCCTACCCTCTACCAAATTCCAACAGAGCCCATTCTTTGGATTCTTACATCGAGAATACCGAGGGTTCTAAGTGGTGGTGTCGTCCCCATTATTTCTATTTGTGTGGAAGCCGTTCATGAGTAGGCAACCAAATTTTTGGTGAATGATTGCTTGGATGTTCCAACAAGAGCGAGAGAAGCAGTCCCTTTGGAGAAAGCGAGTTTTCAGTGAAAAAAGGCTCTTCAACTGGTACGTATCTCTTGTTCTCTTGTTTTAGTTTGAAAGCATGTCGGTACTTTGTAGTATATTGCATATCTTGTCTGTTAGATTGTAAATGTGAAAATTCTGTCACAATGTATTTGGAACGATCTGCTTCCACTCAGAGGTACTCTTGTATAAAAGGTTCTTCAATTGGTATGACTTATGTTCATTAGAGGGATCAATGGTACTTAAGGAGATAGATGTAACTACAAAAGCATAACGGTTATTGGCCGAGTTGTACTTACGAGCGATCTGTGAAGGGTTATCGCACTGTTGATTGGTTAAGATGGACATAATATATTTTTGGTAAGAAGAGTTCAACTGTCGGTCTTTAGTGGAGTGTCTGGCAATTAACGGATGGTGGATCCCATGACTAAAAAGTTTAGTCAGTTATTCACGTATCGTTGGAGCTTCGAGCTACAAGTCCATAAGGTCCCCTAGGTAGCTCAATGGGTTCAAGATGAAGATCAGTTCTTGGTGTTGATTTGAAATGTTCAAATTGACAAGAGGTAATTCGATTATTATAATATGATCGGTATGGTGTATGAGATATATCAAGTGGAAGGTTAATGTATGTGAAACCCGGATTTCCATTTTTCCTACTTAAGCAGGTGGTTAAGGAAATTAACTAAGTGAAAGTTAAACCCTATGTTGAAGTAAAGGAAATTTCTAAGTATTGAATAGATTTTCCTTAAGTAGCTTTGAGTTAAGCTTTAACTGGTGAAAATTGACTAAGTGTTGGACTAGGCATTGCTATGCATTGGCCATAAGGTCTTGGAAAGATTACTTGGGCAAAAGGGGAATTTGAAGTAGAAGTCACGCATGCCTTGGAGGTTAGACCAACGCATTAGACTCAAGAGATGCATTGGAAGAGTTGTGATGGATGCGTTGGTGGTGGTATGCGTTGGTGACAGAAGAAAATTGAAGGGATGCGTTGGAGGGTGGTATGTGGTTGAAGGGAGGCAACCTAGAGTGATGCATTGGGATGGCATGCGGGCATGCAAGGATGCACGGGGTAGGCGAAGACACGGGCAAGGCATGCGGCATGCGTCGAGCGCCCATGCACAGCGCACAGCTCATGCGTTGAGCATTGTCGAGCGCCGCCGAATGTTGCCAAGCGCTGCCGAGCGGCCATGAATTGAGCACCTCAGCCATGCGTTGACCAGGCCAAGCACTGTCATGCCAAGCGATGCGTCGAGCAGCCTCGGCGAAATGCCCAGCCATGCGTCGAAGAAGGCTAAGCTGTCGTGCCAAGCGATGCATCTAGCGGCCGAGCGAATGATGCATTGATGGCAGCGCCCATGCGTCGAGCGGACGATAAAACTCTGCCGAACGATGGTCGATGCCAAGCTGCCGGCCAAGCGCCCATGCCATGCGTTGATGCTAAGCCAATACATTGAAGCCGTGCGACCTTGTGATGCATTGAAGGTTGGTTATGGCTTGCATGAGGGATGTGTTGGACATAGGCCATGCGATAGACTAGATTGGACGCATGGTGTTGGCTCTTGCGATGGTTAAGGGTTGCGATGGTGCTATGTTGGAAATTAAGGGAAACTAAGGGTTGCTATGCATTGGAATCATACTATACATTGAGGACCTACTATGAGTTCTGAGTACATTATGCGTTGATACCTTAGGCTAGTTGTATGCATTGAGAATCACCCTAGTGAACGCATATTGAAGGGAATGAATGCTTCAGAAGGTTGAGCTCATAAGGAAGACGTCATCCTAACATGTGGCTTGTTGAGAAGAAACCTTCGAACTTAAGGATTTGAGGTGGAGGCTTGAGGAGACATGCAAATTTGGTCTCATGCATTGGCAATGTAAAAGAAATACATCCAACACTTGCATGGATCAAACCTTGCATTGGTAGACATCTCAAGCAAGAGGTGGAAGGGGCTGAAGGTTGGCAATTTTTAAGAGTAACACATGGAGGAAGAGGTATCGACCTTGGAGAGCCTTTGAACGCCTATAAATAAGGCTAGGGACTTTAGATGAGAACTCAATTCTTTTCAAAGGACATAAAGAAGAGTGTTTTGGGAAGAGGCTATGCATTGATGGTAAGACCATGCGTTGGTCAAGAGATTCCAAGAGGGGAGATGCTGTCGGACAGAAAGGTCAGAAAGTAGCATCAAATTGGGACGAGGAGTTCTCCTAGAATACTTATGCGTTTAATGTGATTCTAAAGACATCCAAAAGCTAAAAGAGTATAATTTTCATGGTGGGGCTGCCGGAGAAGAAGCTCCAAGGAATCGGGCTGGAGACTGAGGAAAATATAGAAGGGTCGAGCTGTCGGGTAAGCTGGGCCAGTCTTGATGTTTTGATGTTTTCGGCCAAACCATGGAAATTTATGAGCTATGATTTTTAGGTAAGCTTTTTGCGACATTTTAAAGAATATTTGTAGAAGGAAGCAACTCGAGATAAAGCCTAGAACTATGAGTAGTTTGAGCTTTAATTTGAATATGGAATTTAGGGTTCAAAAGAGGAGCCCGAGAAGACTAAGGAACTTCTAGAGAGAAAAGTTCCTAAACGACCAAGGTGAGTGGTACTTTACTTTAAGTCTTAAAGCATATCTTTTAGAGTAATTTGTATATGCTTAGGTTATTAATGAGTATCTATTGTGAGAATGAGATTATGTGATCGAGATAGTCAGAGGGTCAATGGACCTAGTGCCTGAGCCTGTAAGCAAAACCTCACAGGATGGTCAAGGGACACGAGAAGTCTAGTTCCTGAGCTTGTGGGAGGATCCTCGTATGGGATAGTCAGAGGGTCGACGGGCCTAGCTTCTGAGCCTATGAGCAAGGAGTTATGTGCACATAGGAGACAGAGGGAACGTAAAAGTAAGCGTTGTAGCTAGTAACAATTATCTATCTACCGTGTGTGTAGGTAGACAACATACTCATTCTAGTTAGTTATCAGTTTGGCTATCTACCGTGCGCGTAGATAAAGTTGTGGTTAGACTCACTCAAGGCGGAGGTTTGAATGTAACCTCGTATTCGTGATATGCTTGTTAATTACGAGTTGAAATAGACTCTAAAAGTTGCTTACCACTCACTGAGCTTTGTAAAAACTCATTATGTTATTTCATGTTTTTCTTCCCAGGTAGCGGAAGGTGAAGAGTTCCAGGGTTCTGCTAAGGTCAAGGTCTGCCACATGCCACAGTTACACTTTCGGAGGGTTTTACAGTTGTTGTAAATTTTGTAGATAAGTCTTGAAGTTGTATAAACGTTATATCGTTGTAATATAAGATGGGCCTACTTAATCCGTTGTAGTTTTCCTCCTTGACTTAATCAGTTGGTTGTTGAATTTGTTCATTGGTATCAGAGTTATTTCCGCAAGAGTTATTAGGCAGTAAGTGTCAACCAAAGGGTTGATAACTGTTGTCAGTCACGCCCTTTCCTAGGCTCAGAAGGTAGTCAGGGGTGAGCTGTGACAATGTAAATGAGATTGACATTAAGTGTCATGGAATAGAAAAAAAGCTATGGTTTATATGTTTCATAAGATGAAATATTAAAATTCTAGGTTATAAATATAGTATGGTATGTTGATTATCATTTTTATTTCTAATAATATTAATTATTGGATAATTATCTCTTGTTCTCTAATAACCAGTTGAGTGGGAGGTTATTGGTGGTTTCATGGTAACCGTGAGATAAAAAGAAAAGATGTTTTCCCTAATTTTAGAGATATTGATTTGAGATTTTCAATCTCGGAAAGTTCTCACAGAAAAGTTGTTAAGTAAATAAGATTTACTAAACGACAGCTTGGAGAGACTAGACGATCGTGGAGTGTTTCTATACGATAGACACTTAGCTGGCCGATGAGCTAAACAATTGCATAACTTTAGCTAGACGATCACATAGCTTTTGTTAAACGATCGAGCATCATCCTATACGACAGGCTTTGACATCTCCTACTTGCTCAATCGTTTACACGATTGTTCTTCTCCGGTCTCTACCTCTAACCAAGTCCATACAGAACCCACATTATGGATTCTTATACTGAGAATACCAAGATAACCCTTTAGTGGTATCATACTCAACTTGACATAGTCGAGGTTATGTGGAGGCCGTTCATGGTGTTTGGGGTGTTCGTGACTTGGAGATCACGGTGTTCGAGTCCTTTGTTGATCGTGTTGTGTAGCGATCGTGGTGGACGAGCATTCGCGTGTTGCAGTGTTGCTGTGAATGAGTGTTCATGATCAAGGGAGTTGAAGATGAGTCTTCAAAGATATGTGAATTCTTCCCTTAATCGTCTAGTAAAGTATGTTGTAATTTATATTTATGCATCGCCCGTTGTTTCCGTTTGTGATTGTAATTGTAATGTTCATATACGATTGAAATTTGGAACGATTCTTCCGCTGCTCGTGGAAAACCTCACGTCCGATTTTCTTCATAAAACTAAAATTAAATGTAGTTTAAGTTCTTATTGATTTTGAATTCTTCCACTGCATGTTACATTACTCCTTCAGAAACAATATGTTGTCTAGTTGTGGGCAAATAAATATTTATGGTACTATTTTTTGTGATAAATTTGTACTAAATTTGTAGAATATAATTGGTGTTGTACATTTAACTAAGCAAATAAATAACCAAGCAATCACCCAAAACTAAGTAAAAGATCATTTAAGATTATGTGCAAGTAAACGATTCAACTTGATCAGAGTGTTTCCACCATACATTCCTTGAGCATAGTTGAGAATATCTTGTTGGTGGTCTATCTGAAGAATCCAACTCAAACTCGTGGAGATTCTGCTGAAATCATGAAGAGAAATACAAAGGTATTTTCATGTTCAAACCCTCTTTTGAAAACTTCATGAGTAGCATGTTTAAAACTCAAATTAAATGTAGTTTAAGTGCTTATTAATTATGAGTTCTTCCGTTGTATGTTATATTACTCCTTCAAAAATAATATGTTGCCCAGTTGTGGGCAAATAAATATTTATGGTACTGATTTTTTGTGACAAATTCGTGCTAAATTTGTAGAATGTAACTGGTGTTGTACATTTAACTAAGCAGATAAATTACAAGCAATCGCATTGGGCAACTAAGTAAAGGTCAATTAAGATTATGTGCAAGATCGTTTAAGAATATATAAACGATCGTTTAGAAAATCTATACGATCATTTAATATTATCTAAACGATCGCGCATAATTAGCTAAACGATCGTACATAATTAATTAAGCAATCGGGCACAAATATCTAAGAGAACACGTACAACTAACTAAGCGATCGTATAGAAATAACTAAGCGATCGCTCAAAAAAATTACATATCGTTTAGTCTAGATGGGCCAGTACCAGGTGTAATCAATGTTCTCTGCACGTTTTCTTGTTATGTCCTCTCTGACCACATCGTGTACACCTATGTATTTGTCGTGGCTCTCCAATTGAAGGTATCCTGACGGTTTAACGTCAACCTACACTTAATACCTTTTGCAGTGGTAGAATTGGTTTAAAATCTTCAAAATCTGTATTCGTTAGCCAACATAGTTCCTGTCCCGAAAAAGGACGACAGACGCCATTTTTGTCTGTGTCCAACTGGGAAGATTGGTTCGGCGTAAGCAGCAAGCAAACACTCAACTGTAAATCATTTTGCACATAATGTTTGAACATTAATATTTCTCAGGGTCATTGCAGATATTGCATGGGAGCACCGAATCTCGATGCAATTAAACTCCATACAAGTACATGTCTGTGAACGAAGATCAAGCCCCCTCCATATCCATTGTCCACATAAATTATATGCATATCCACCGGGGAAACACGATATGTTCTAGACATCAATTCCGATTCCTTATGAATACTCATTGCATAATTAGTTACAATGTTTGTGCATGCCATTGCATGTGTACATCGGATATAGAACCAACCTTGTAGCCACTATGGATATACTCTAATAGCTTCGTGATTGGTAGTTCTCGTGCATCTTTCAACACTCCATCGAGGCATTCTACTATATTTGTCGTCATCTTGTCATAACTACAATAGACTTGATCAACCCTTGCCCACCGTTGTAATCCAACCTTCTCAAGATAGGCCGTTACATCAGGATATTGATGGAGCTTAGCCTAATACATCTGAAAATCATACATTCTATAAGCTTTCGCCGTTAGGTAGAAGTGTGGGATTATGTCTTTGTTCTTGAATTTGTCATCCAAATTGTTCCGAATATGGTATATACATAGGGCATGAAATGTATTAGGGAATATACTTGCAACAACCTTTGTAATTAAGATGTGACGATATGATATAATCACTAAATTGGGAACGTCTCCTATCAAATCCTTCAAATGAGTCATAAACCAAGTCCATGATGTATCGTTCTCACCATCTACAATACCGAAGGTGATAGGATATATATTATTATTTCCATCGATACATGTTGCTATTAACAACACACCTTTGTATTTCTCGTGCAAATGAGTCCCATCAATAGCGATTACTGGGCAGATGCAGTTCAGAAAACCCCTGATACATGGACCAAGTGTCATGAAGACGTATTTAAAGTATTGTGCGTCCTCTACTTCAACCTCAAATATCGTACTTGGATTTGCAAACTTAAGTGCCTTGCCATATGCCCTAACAATAGCATATGATCCTTCTGGCGACCCTCGTGCGAACACCAATCCGTACTCTCTAGCGCGATAAGCCCGCTCGTAACTTATGTTCACTTCATTATCTCATCGGATGTCCTCAATTATATCCCTTGGGCGGTATGTTCGACCAACTTATTCGTATTTGGACTTTATTAAGTGTCCAATAACCCAACTGTTTGCTTGTCAATGATTACCAATTCTCATTTCAGGAGAACATGTATGTTTGCTTGGATATTTCATCACTTTGAAGGAATCACTTTTTTTTTTTTTTGCATGGACCCTCCACTTGCATTCCTCCATCGAACACCAGATAGTTAACAAGCTCTTTGTTGACTTTTTTATACAGTAGTCAAAGTTCTATCTTATTGCAAGCATCGATAATTTAACTAACAGACCTTATTTCGAAAAGAAAATTTGACCGACTTTTATATCTTCGTCATTCAAACAGTCATTAGGTATTGTGATGAGGTCGTCATACAATGGGTCCTCTGGTGGTCTGGGTATACCAACAAATGGTTCAGTAGGAACGATGGAATGCATTAGAACCGAAGGCATCACAACTGGTGGGATGGGAGCAAGTGGGGTTGAAACATGGATGTTAGGTGTTGGAGAAGCTTGTGGTCCTGAAGATTGTCCATATCCATGTTCAGTATCGAATTATGAAGTACATCTGGGTTCACTGTTGTGACCGAACCAAGCTTCACTTCGATCATCCCCCAAGTTACATGGCTCAATATGATCATCAAGTGAAGACATGGTATGAATATTTGCGTGTCAGAATGGTTGCAGACTCATAATTTTGACTGGTTGAAATGGGTTGATTGATTGGATTGCAATGCTGGAACATATTGTCTGTGTGTAGTTATTTATGTACGATCGTTGATTGCAATGCTGGAACATATTGTATGCGTGTAGTTATTTATGTATGATCGCTTAGTTATTTATACTTGATCGCTTAGTAATTTGTGCATGATCGCTCAGTTCATTATGTACGATCGCTTAGCCAATTGTGCGCATTAGTTTAGATAGTATTAAACGATAGTCTAGAAAATCTATACGATCATTTACAAATTCTTTACTTAGTTAGTGAATTAATTACTTCTGTACGATCACTTAGTTATTTGTACGCGATCGCTTAGTTATTTATGGGCGATCACTCAGTTAAATGTGTACGATCGCTTAGCTAATTATGCGCGATCCTTTAGATATGATCGTATAGAACATTTAAACAATCGTTTAGAAAACTCTAGCCGATCATTTAGAAAATCTGTATGATCGTTTACATATTCTTTACTTAGTCAGAGAACTAATTATTTATGTACGATCGCTTAGTAATTTGCACGCCATCGTTTAGTTATTTGTGGGCGATCGTTTAGATAGTATTAAGTGATCGTATAGAAAATCTAAACGATCGTTTAGAAAAATTAGAAAAATTCTATACAATAGCCAATTTAACGATCGTTTAGACAATCTATACAATCGTTTAGAAAATCTATGCCATCGTTTACTTGCACATAATCTTAAATGATCTTTTACTTAGTTTTGGACGATTGCTTAGCTATTTATTTGCTTAGTTAAATGTACAACACCAATTATATTCTACAATTTTAGCACAAATTTATCACAAAAAATATTAACATAAATATTTATTTGCTCACAATTGGGCAACATATTGTTTCCTATACAATCCCATATTCACCTGTGTTAACTCAGCCCAATCAGTCCCAGTTACAAAATATTCTATAAATTTAGTACAAATTATTCCACAATCCAGAGACTTGCCCCCTTGGAGGGTCGCATTCAATCTCCTAACTTCCCATTCCCCATACTCGAACTTCTTATGTTGTTTGTCGAATCTGACAGAAATCAATATGGACGATATTGCTCTGGCCACATTCATCAGATGACCCTCAACTATGTCGCCACCGATGTAGTTTGGCATGGAGACGAATACAAAGATTGTGCACTCTTGTAGATCGATGGCAAGCATAAGCCAGTGTTGTTTGATGTTGATTGGCCCAAATACGAAGTCAACGTCTTTCCATGCTGGCTCGTATTCTTTGTAATGTCCAAGCACGTAGTCAAGGAAGAAGCGAGAGTCCACCCAAAACCTCACGTGTGCTTCATCATCCAATCAGCCTGGCACTTTGCCATCCTCTATTTCAATACCGTTTGACCGGATCTTAAAAGCAACACCCTCTGGCTTGATCAAAGCATCCTGGGAAAGGCAAGATGTAAATACTTGCTTGAGTTAATAGTAGTTTCAACAGATATGTGAAATTTCCATACCATGAAGCTCGAATCAATGACCGTGAATCGAGTCGTACAGAGATCAGGTTTTGAATGCAACTTCTGATGTACGTGCATTAAAAGGAGATCCATAGTCTGGTATAACAAAGAAAAGTATAAGTTGAGCTTAAAAGATACTAAAGAAAATTATAAACAATCGTTTAGAAATACTAAGCGATCGCTTATAACTTTCAATGCGATTGTTTATTAGAATTCTAATTCTAATCGATCATTTAGAAACTTCTAATTGATCGCTTAGAATTTTGTAGTTTAGAAAATTCTAATAGATCATTTATTAGAATTATAATTCTAATCGATCGTTTGGAAAATTCTAAGCAATCGTTCGAGAACTCTAAGCGATCGTTTCAAAAACTCTAAGCGATCGTTTGGACAACTCTAAGCGATCGTTTGGAAAACTCTAAGCGATCGTTTGGAAAACTCTACGAGATCGTTTAGAAAATTCTAAGCGATCGTTTATTAGAATTCTAATTGTAAGCGATTGCTTTTTGTGAACGATCGTGTGGAATTTTCTGAACGATCGATTGGAATTTTCTGAACAATCGTGTAGAATTTTCTGAATGATCGATCTTAGTTAATGAATTAACAGAAATACTCACGTCTCCATACACCCATGTATTATTCTCAAGCGTTCTGAAGAAATCCTTGGTCCTGAATGTATATACTACCGTCCGCTCCTTGTTTTTTGTATTAGGACTTCTTTTCCATTTATTGTATGCATTCCACATAACATCAGGGACTGGGAAGCATGGGTCATAGGAACGAACGGTCCTTATGGGGAACTCAGGTATAGGATCAAGGGGCATAATCCTTCTACTATCGACCTCAAAGACAAGAAAAAAGAAATGTGGTGCTTGAGGAGTTTTAAAAACTAGAAATAATTTTGGTATTTCGCATGAAAAAATAGAAAAAATTTTAAATGAGGTAATTGGTTGAAAAGTTTTTGGGTATTGGGCCCTTTGGTGAAATTTTCCGCTGAGATCTGTCTGAAACACTTCATCTCGATCTCTATCTCGTTTTGCTTTCGATTTCGACTACTGAATGTGATCTTTACAGTCCGCCATTAGTTCATGATTCTAAGATCTTGAGCATGGAGTCCCAGCCTTCCCAATCGGGAAGGTCCCCGACTGACTATTCCACCCTCGTTAGTAGACAAACGAGTCTTGGTCGAACTACTTCCTCCTCCTCCGCTAAATCCAACTCCGATGCCAGCAGCCAGAGCTTGTCTTCGATTCTCAACAACCCGCACGCTGGAAAATCCGATGCGTCCTGGGTTGGCTGGTGGTCGTCTTCGTCCACCATCAGCCCACCTGAGTTCATGCCCCTGGCTTCCACCATAGCCACATCCGAAGTTACTCGATTCGATTTTAACAACTACACGGCCCTGATCTCGGATTCTTTTAATCGATTCGAGGACATACGGAACCATTCCAGCAAGGAGAACGGTGGCTTGGATAGCATTGGTGGCCAGGGAGAGGCCCTTGTGGCTTGTTTGAGAGAGGTTCCCGCGCTTTACTTCAAAGAAGATTTCGCATTGGAGGACGGGGCGACATTCCGTGCAGCGTGCCCCTTCTTGAACGTATCGCAGAATTTGGTGCTGCAAGAGAAGCTTTCGCATTATTTAGATGTGGTGGAATTGCATTTAGTCAAGGAAATTTCACTGCGTTCCAATTCTTTCTTCGAGGCTCAGGGGCAGCTACAAGACTTAAATGTCAAGATAGTGGAGGGGTGTAGCCGGATACGGCAATTAAAGGAGACCATACGGCTCTTGGATGCTGATTTGGTGGATTCTGCCAGGGAAATTCAGGAGCAGAATGCGACCAGGAACAATTTGTTGGCTCTTCAGCAGAAATTGAAGCTTATTTTATATGTTAATCAGGCCATTTCCGCTCTTAAATTGGTACTTTAATTAGTTCATTTCATCATACGTATGGCACAATTTACTTGCTATGTTTTTCTTTTCTTTTGCTTCTCGGATGTGCCTTTCGTTCCTAAGTTCTTACCTCGTGTACTTGGTTGTTTTCGGTGCACTAAGTCGTAGCAAATCGCAATTGTTGTCAGAGTGCTTGCTTTTACGTTTCAATCCGAAGGCTTGAAAGCTTATAATTGAATCTTTTAGCCCATGATCCTATGACCATGTTCAATCTCGAAGCTGTTACTAATTCATAAAGAATGAAATTTGCAAGTACTTCTACATTTGGGAAGCTAACGTATTCAGGACTTGTGCAGTAGTTTTTAGATTAAAGGTCTTGAGATCACCAAGGCAATCCAGATACATCGTTATCCTATGAAAATAAAGCTTGTATGGTTCTTCTGTTAAGAGGTCTTAACATCCAAGATAAAGTTCAAATGAAAAATTTGTGCTCGTCTTTCTCCAAGTTGGTGTGTCAGGTGAACAGATTTAGAATAGCCGGATCACCTTGTCGTTTAGTCCCTTTTTAGCATGAGATTATGGACAAACCGTGTTGAATTCCTGCCGAGAGAGACTGTACACATTATTCTGCTTTCTGCTTTTGTCATGACTTCTAAAAGAAAGCCAAAATTTTGTGGCTCAATGCCATTAGAGATATTTTGTGGGAGGTTTGGTTAGAAAGAAATATGAGTCTTTCCTGAAGAATAACGCTGATGGCTTCATAATGAATCATAAGTTTTTGCTTCCTTCAATTGTAATATTTACCCCCTTTTCTCTTTTTCTTTTGAAGATTAATATAATTTTTATTTAACAAACTGTGAACCAGACTTGTGAGTGCGAAAGAGGAAGCATATAATGTGTAACTTCTCTTTCCTCTTTATAAAGGTATGATATTGGCCATGGATTCATATCTAGTAGTGATGGTCGATCTTTTGTCATACAGCTAGTAGCATCAGCAGATTGTGCTGGAGCTTTGGATGTGACTGATGATTTACTACATCTTCTGGTATTTTCTCATCCTATGAATTAGATAGTTTTATTTTTTAGATCTATAATGTTAATCTGTCCTGTACAAGTTGAGTTCCATTCATATTTTTGGGTGATGATAGTGTAGTGCTGATATGCTCTATACTGTCTCGACTTTTGAAGTAAGAAATACCTAAAATTTAATGACAATGGAGGAATAAATACATGAATCTAGGAGGATATCAGCCTTGTAAGAAAGCAAAAATGAGATGATCGGGATGCCAAATTATTCACATTATGGTTAAGAAATTTAATTAGTAATTCCTGTTCCTATTAGTACTGATTCCATACAAATCTAAGTAATCTGTTAATGGTACTCATCAAGATATGGTTTCTAACTCTGCCCTGAAACAACAAACTTGGTTTACGTTTTTGTTTGATAAATTTATTTCCATTCCAAAAAGGTACTATATTGGTTCAGACTTCAGATCACTCAAATTTTTCTTGGTTGATCTGAAAACTGAGTAAATCCTTCTTAGTTCAGTTTCTTATGTGCTTTAGGAGGGTGATGAACTTGCTGGTCTACATTGCTTTCGCCACTTACGTGATCATGTAGCAGCATCAATTGAATCCATAACCAGGTAATATTTCTAACTTATTGTTGTACAAGTGAGAAACAATTAGGAAAGAAGAATTAGACGTTTATAAACATCCAATTACTTTTTTTTTCCTTCAATCGGGAACAAGACTTTTTCATCGGAATAATGAAATGAGTCCAAAATACAAAATACAAGATACAAAAATAGAAAATACAAGATCAAAACCAAAACAATACAATGAGAGAACTGAAAGACTACTCCATCTAAAATAAAAGAGGCTTTGCTAATCAAAGAAACCACAATTAATAAAATATGCAACTGAGACGACATCTAGCAGAGTATTGAACTTGAATCTTCAAATGAAACTTTGGGAATTAAAAGGTGTTGAGTGTGAATTCGAAACATGAACACGAAGTATGAAAAGCTGGCCTGCGACGCTTACTTCAGCCTTACTAGAAGCCAAAACTGCAGAGGAAAAAAGATCTTCTGAATTAACAAACCCAAAACTTCAAAAATCTGTTGAGAAGACTCGCATATTCCAAAACAAAGGCCATACGTGGAATTAAAGCAGCAAAATGGTTGTAAAAATAGATACTAAAACTTCAAGCTGAGCGAAGAACATCCAGTTACTTCTTTAGTACAGAATTGGGGGAATTCCATCTGTCACTATAGCTATCAGCTTTCCATTTTGAACCATGCCATATACAGAGAGCATTAACCGTCAGCATGTTAAACTTAGTCCCATGCCTGTACCAAATGACGTAAATCATGAGCCGTAGGTTGGTAGAAATGGCTGTCCATTTCATTTCCTTCTTTTTTTCTGTTTTATTGATGGAAAAAGCTCTATTATTTTGTTATGTTTCTAGGATGTCAACAGGTTCTAATGCATACGTATAATTTTGCTTCACTCATTGAACAATTAGTATTCATTTCTTGATTCTTGAAGCCATTTTGTTTTTTAAGCTAAATCTTAAGATTTATCACAATTTATTTATTTTTATATAAAATAAACTAAGTCCTAGATAATTAGTTCGAATCTGAGACATTTTTAAATAAGAAAATGAGCTTTCATTGAGAAATATGAAAGAATATACAAGGACAAGAAAAGAACCCGCACAAAAGGAGACCAAACCTACTGAAAGGGCCAATCCAAAAGGGTAACGTCTAACTGATAATCCAAAGAACACCCCACAAATCCTCCACCTCTCTGAAAATCATATTACTTTTTAAAGCCAAATTCATACACCATAAAACTGCAAAAAGCAAGCCTACCAAAAAAAACTCTCCCTTTATTCTTAGGAGGGTACAACACAACCTCCTCCATCATGGACGTAGAGTTTCTATTACGCTCAAAAGAAACCCAAACGACCGTAAATCTAGCAACCCAAGAACAAATGATCAATATCTTCCAACTCTATTTTGCATAAAATGCACCATTGAGGACCAAACACAAAGAAGAATGCCTCTGAATATGAACCAAAGTGTTGACTTTGCTATACAAAACTTGTGAGGTGAAAACTTTAACCTTCTTAGGAATTTCAACATTTCAAAGAGAGGAGAACACAGAGGCTTCTGAGGAAGGATGGAAAGTACCCAAAGACTAAGCCCTTCGAAGGATTTGAGAGCCAAAACCGAGAATCCCTTCTTCCTTGGCTGATCTGAGTATCATTTTTCTTTTTAATAAAAAACTTATTTTCATTATCAAAAGGAAGATACAAAAGAGGGGAAGAAATGGAACCATACAAAGACAATTAGCATGGCCCATGTGCAAGGATGACATGCACAAATCGAGAAATGGTCTATAGTTTGATGTGAATATCCTTAATCAACTCTAGAAGGGATATGGCCTCTTGTGTTTTAAACTAGTATGATACACAAGTTGTATCGTACAAGTGAAATTTCCAATAATGCCCTGCGGCGCTCCCCCCCCCACCCAAAAAAAAAAAAAAAAAAAAAAAATCAATCGTGAACTTGAATAGTCCAGTTCAATATATGAATTGTGAGGAATGAAACAAAATGGACTATCCCAATTCTAAGAAACGTAGAGAAAATAAGATTCAATTAAATATTTTATTAAACATCCCTTTAATACTCTTTTAAACTCATTGAAAGAAAACTGGAAACTTCAAAGAAATTGAAAAAAAATAGCCCGTCACAAAAGTAAAGCAGAGCGTGTAACAAGCATAGGTATAGGGTTTTTGGAAGAAGAGTAGCATAGGCATGTAGTGGGACAAGGCTAAATGGGAAGGAAGAAAGTTGGGATTTTTTAAGTTGAAATGTTGAATAAATGGTTGGAGTCTTTGGGTGATTGGGGTTTGCAACCTAAAGTTAGAGTGTTAATGATCAAATTCAACAAAGGCTATTCAGTGTCTTATTTAGAAGGAAAGAATAGCTAGAATTTTCTCAGATAAGTACAATTCTTTTGATTATTTTTGTGTACAGTTCAAGGCTTCCAATTAGGCTGCCAAATTCTAGATGTTATTCTTGTCGCTTCTGAAGCTATGGATGAGTGGCACTGTTGTGAGAAGAAAGGTGCTCTCTTAAAACTAGACCTGGAAAAGGCTTATGACAAAGTGGACTGGGCTTTTCTCGATGCTATTCTTAAACTTAAAGGTTTTGGTAAGAGATGGAGAAAATGGATTTGGGGCTGTCTGTCCTCGACCAACTTCTCTATTATTGTTAATGGTAGACCAAGGGGTAAGATCCTTGCTAAAGGGGGTTTAAGACAAGAGACCCCCTCGCTCATTTTCTCTTCACGATCGTGGGGGATGTCCTGAGTTGTCTGGTGCATTTTTGCAATGAAAGGAAGGTCATTAGAGGCTTCTCTTTTGGTAACTTGTTCTCTGAGTTAACCATCTCCAATATGCTGATGATACTCTTCTGTTATGCTCTTGGGAGGAGGGTAACTTAATGGCTTGGTGGACCATTGTCAATCTCTCTCTTGGGCTCGGGATTGTCTCTATACACATCTAAAACCTCTATTATGAGTTTTCTGGTGCATTTATTCAACATACGGCCTCTTGGTGGTGCACTAACTATACCAATTTATTTTGTAATTATAGTCTTTTGATGATCTCTAACAATTGGAAAGCTCTTCTGTATTAGCTTCTTGGGGAGGGATCTTCTCAACCCCTTGCCCTTAGGCTGTTCCATTGTTTTTTTTATGGAATGTACATGTGTGTTTCTTATATAAAAAAAAAATACAGTCCATGGCTTCCAATTGGAGTGGCCAACGCAAGTTCTTTTGTAACTCCACCTTCCTCATTAATTTTGGTTGGAAGGTTTTTTTAAAGGTTGTAAAAAAATCTTTAGGTTCTTCTTGGTTCTCTGGAATGAAAGGTTTTTCGTTTCTTATCCAAAAAAAAAAAAAAGTGTTGAATATATAGAAAGGAAAAAAAAAGAAAAGAAAAGAAAAGAAAAGAAAAGAAAAAAGTAGCGCATAGATGGAAGGAGGAAGGAAAAGTCTGGGAGGCCACAAGAAATGAAACGTTCAGTCTAGAAAGTTCATTTTAGTGGAAGTGCAGGGCTCGGGCTTTATTATGACATATTTAGCTATATTTTAATTTCTGATTCGCAAGTTAACCATATTGATTACCTCCATAATTGTGTGAGATAATTGACCACTAGGCCAAACTGAGGTGACGAGTCTATCCCCAAAAATCATAGACAAAATGAGATTTCGTATTTATGATCTCTTGGAGAATTGAGCTATTTGGTTTCTGTCCCACTCATAGTTTGAAATGTTCAGTTAAATGTAGAACTGTAACCCTGTTGATTCTGCTGTAGACTGCCTGTAATAGAAACAAGAGCATTCCACTCAATGACATGCTAAGACAATGCCAGGTTAAATATATTAAAAAATTATACTTTTACAGAATAGCATACAGTTATTGTTTCTGTATGACATGTAAGATGTTGATTTTGCATCTTATTGTTTTTGTAACTTTAAAAATGAGTGGCTAGCATCTATTATACATTATTATTATTTATATTTTTTTAATTCCCTCCAGAAACTGTTAACATATTAGTTTTGTGGTGTAGCATTCTTTCAGCAGAATTTATGCGTGCCTCAATTCATGATGCTGGAGATGTAGATATCGGAATTATAACTGAAACAAAAGCGTGGGCTTCAAATTTAATGAATGGAAAGGATGAAGTAAGTAAAATATTGGTATAGAAGGCCTTGAAAATATTTATTCTTTTGGTTTTCTGGTTTATCTTTTACTAGTTAGCTGAACTGAAGGATAGCTAATATGATATAACCTAAATCGAACTAGAATAGTATTGAAATCTAAAAGGTAAGGGGTACAAGATAACCCAAATATTTGGGTACTTGGAACCTCCTTTCTCTAGAGCTAACTCAAGCCTTAACCATTTAAACTTCGTCTTGGATCTTCTCGTTTACTAGCTTCTTCTTGGAGTTCCCAATCGAAGCTTTTTTCGGATTACTCTATTTAAGACATTTGTCTTAATTGGATCACTTTTGTCTTTTCTATGTAATCATGTACTCTTTAGTTTTATCAAGTGGACTTCTTTTTTATAAGGATATGATGAGGGTGCTAAGGTTGTGTCAACCTAGTTGAGATAGTCGGGTGCACCTGCCTATATCTCCTTGGTTAGTTGTATATTTGCTCTTTTATTTCTTGTACTTTGAGCATTAGACTATTTTCATTATATGCTAAGTTTTTTTTTTTTTTTTTTTTTTTTTTTTTTTTTTTTTTTAAGGGAAAAAACAATTCTTTGCCTCCCTCCTTCCTCACCCTCTCTATTTATTTATAACCAAATAGCATTACTAACTCCCTAGCTAATTACTTATATACCTTTAATAGCGATGAAAAAAATATATATTCCTATGCCCTTAATAGCATTCCTATCAAATTAGCTACTTACTTTGCATCTTATTTCTTTTATCGTTATTACTTGAGGACTAGTTTTATAATTTTGTTCCATGTAACATGTGTACTTCAAACTGTGGCAGGTCAAGTTGGACGAGGAAGAAACCTCCAACTTCCGCGATCGTCTTCTTCCTATTATTATTGGATTGCTCAGGACTGTGAGTTCTCATTATCCTACTACATTGTTTTGGTTGAAGAATAATTTCTTGTTCCTTCCTCTCTGTTGGACGTTGGATCCTTCATTTGTACATGAACATCCATAACTATCAACTACCTTGTCATTTTATCTTGATAATTGTAACAGTCCAGACAGTAACTGATCACCCAAAATCTCACATTAACAATTCTTACTTCCTCCCATCACCAAGGTTTATGCAATGGGTTTGTTGTGATAATCTGTCTTGTGGACAGTTTAAAGATGTTGATATGTACACTTATTCTCTAGATGTGGTTTTGATATGGCTTGATTATGAGCATTAGAGTTATTTAACTGTTGGTTTTGAAGCTTGTTCTTATTATCCTTTATTGTAACCTTTGTAATCTTGTTAAAAACTTTGTTTCTTGTTTAAGAAAAGATATGCATGTGCTTAATTTTCAATTCTGAACCTAATTTATTGCATATATATGATGAATTCTCCAGGCCAAGCTTCCTTCTGTCTTGAGGTTATATCGTGATGCAGTTACGGCTGATATGAAAACTGCTATTAAGAATGCAGTGGCAGAATTACTTCCTGTTCTTCTAATCAGGCCTCTTGACTCAGATTTTGCACCTGGGGAGAGAACGATGGATGCAGATGGTGAGATGTTGCTGAATCTTGATAGTCATCTGTCTGTACAACACCAATGCTTGATTAGACTTTTTTAATATGTAACAAGATAATTTCCTCCATATTTCTTACATGATATTAGTAATTTTATTGAAGATGATGAAATACAAAAGATTAAATTGAAAAGTCCAACTGAAACCAATAGCCTGAATGAAATCATAAGGTGATAGGCTAGTTAAGCTTTGAATTGTCACGACAAATCTAGTGTCCTTTAGCCTCTGTTGGATTTATTTCCCTTTTCATTGTAAAATATTCTTTTACACATACACATGTATGTATATTTTTCTTATTAAAATATCTTTTAGCATGATGTTGTGTGTCATCCAGTCAGCAATTTTAAAGTTTCGTTGATGCTTCTTTAATTTCTTGATGTTCTCTAAGTGAATGATATTATGATTAATTTATGACAGGTGGAGGTGTGTCACTTGCAAGCAAGCTGAGGGGCCTGTCATCTGAAGGCTTTGTTCAACTTTTAAGTGCCATTTTCAAGATTGTACAGGTAATTTTACTTGCTTAAATGCTCTCCATAATACACTTATTTGTCCTTAATTGCTTCTAATTACTTATATTATTTTTTTGAAAAAGGAAACAAACCTCTTCATTAAGATAATGAAAGATGT
Source organism: Benincasa hispida (assembly GCF_009727055.1). Taxonomy (NCBI): domain Eukaryota; kingdom Viridiplantae; phylum Streptophyta; class Magnoliopsida; order Cucurbitales; family Cucurbitaceae; genus Benincasa; species Benincasa hispida. Next base: position 5,525,500 of record NC_052351.1, on the reverse strand, counting down.
TACAATATAATTGAGAGGACACAAGAACAAGATAAAAGGATTAGTAAGTGCACCCGGACATCTCAACTAGGTTGACACCTCCTTAGCACTCTCATCATATCCTAAATAGAAAAGTAAAGATGACAAAACAATGACTCGAAAGCCGTGCCTAGTACAATGAGCTTACACAAACGTAAATAGCCTGAACAAAATACATTCAACAGAAGAACTAGAGTCATTCAAGGGTTATTAAGAAGTAGGAAATATGAAGACGTTCCAGTTGAGGCTGATGTCTTGAATGGAGAAATCTTCAAAATCTTTGGATAGAGAGCACCAAGAAGAGGCATTAATACGGGCTGTCTCGAATCTGTACGTCCAAGGAGAAGCTTTGTCATGAAAAACTCTTTGGTTCCTTTCGAACCATAATTCTGATAACAAGGCCTTGACTGCATTGATCCAAAGTAATCTAGACTTCTTTTTCAGTTTAGGACCAATCAGAATTTGAAGGACATTAGCCTTGAAGTCATTACCGAAAACCCAACTAGTATTAAAACAATTAAGCAAATAGAGCCAACAGTTTTCTGCATACACACATCTGAAGAATAAGTGTAGCAGATTTTCAGAGTCTGCCAAACAGAGAGAACAAGCCTGTGGTGAGATATAGTGAGTGGGGAGTTTCCGTTGCAAAATATCTGCACAATTTAGCAGTCCATGCAACATTATCCAAATCGTAATGTTTATTCTCCTTGGACTTTTAGATTTCCACAATGCCAATTCTAGGTGTTTTCCAATTGGAGATGCCAAGGATAGATGTTTGACAAGGGCTTTTATTGAAAAAGACCCATTCGATTCTAAGGTCCACCATCTTTTATCTGGAACCAAATTTAGTGTAGAAGTGGAAAGCTATCCAATAAGGAGTTGGAAATCTTCTAACTCATCATCCTTCAGTAGTCTTCAGAAGTGAATGGACCATGATTCAAGTGCATCATCCCAAAAATCATGGACAGCTCCATCAGGCTTAGTAGAAATGGTGTAAAGTCTTGGGAAGGAGGTTTTTAGAGGAACAAAGTCCAACCAAGGGTTGTTCTAAAAAGCAGCCCTTCTACCGTTGCCTATTTTAAAAGCAACCCTTCCAAAAAGCCTTCAAAATCGAAGTCCAATGAGAAGCATGAAAACGAATAAATGACCATATTTCTCTAACATCTCTCTCAACCTCTCAAACACCCATGCTATTCCTCTCACCCCACAAAACCCAAATAATAGCACAAGCACAAGCACACCAGAGAAAACAACCTCTCTCTCCAAACGGTAGATTGAGGAGGATCTCCTCGATCATATCTCTAACATCTTTGTGGTGAGCACACATCATGCCAAACGTCTGGAAAAAAGAATCCCAGACATACTCGCAAAATCACAATGTCAAAGAATATGATCCAGTCTTCCTCTACCCTCTCACAAAGAATACAGAAGAAAGACCCAACCATCAACGGATCTTCCTCACAAGCTTGTCCAACATAACAATACGGTAGGTTGCTGGTTCTCTTTAAATAAGCTTTCTGATTCTGGTTCTTTATCTCAATAAGTTCTTCTGATTCTAGATGGACATTACAGGTTCAGTAATTGTTGTTTTTGGCTTTGTCAGGTTGAGTAGTGGGTTCAACTGTTTTAGGAATGGCTTTCTTTGGCTCTAAGATTGCGGTTTGAGGTTTAATGGCGTGCGCCTCTGTTGGAAGAACTGGGGGGAGAGGAAGAATTTGTTCCAACTAATTATCTTCTTTATCAATTTCTTCTTGAAAAGGGTTAAGAAAGAAACACTTTTATTAATGTTGAAAATAAAAGAAAGAAAGAAACACAAGATTTACGTGGAAAACCCTAGATCAGGGAGAAAAAACCACGATAGAGACTGATTTTTATTATTAATTCTGATACACAAAGTACAAGAGAATAGGCCAAATAAATAGACTAGTGGGAAGCCCTAGGGTACAAGCAATTACTAAAATGCCTCTAGGGTTACAAGCTGTTTTTCGACACTCCCCCTCAAGTTGGAGCATAAATATTAATAAGGCCCAACTTGCTGACACAGTAATCAAAGCTTTGTCTCATTAACCCTTTTGTGAGCACTTCTGCAATTTGCTGGTTTGAGGGAACATAAGGAATGCATATACTTCCGTTGTCAAGTCTTTCCTTGATGAAGTGCCGGTTGATCTCAACGTGTTTTGTTCTGTCATGCTGAACAGGATTATTTGCAATACTAATTGGTGCCTTATTATCACAGAACAGTTTCATTGGGAGCTCATTGTCTTGATGAAGATCTGACAACACTTTCTTCAACCAGATTTCTTCACATATCCCTAAACTCATGGCTCGATGCTCAGCTTTCGCACTACTTCTGACCATAACTCCTTGTTTCTTGCTCCTCCAGGTCACCAAATTACCCTAAACAAATGTGCAATATCTAGAGGTTGATTTTCTATCAGCAACAGACCCTGCCTAATCAGAATCAGTATAGGCTTCAATGCAACGTTTATCAGACTTCTTGAACATCAACCCCTTACCTGGTGTATTTTGCAGATATCGTAGGATGCGGTCAATTGCTGTCATGTGTTCCTCACAAGGAGCCTGCATAAACTGATTGACAACACTAACTGCGTATGAAATATCAGGTCTTGTATGAGATAAGTATATCAATTTCCCAACTAACCGCTGATACCTTTCTTTATTGACCGGGACATTGTTACTAGTATTTCTAAGCTTTGAATTATATTTAATCGGGGTGTCAGCAAGTTTGCACCCAGTCATTCCTGTTTCCGTTAGGAGATCAACCGTGTATTTCCATTGAGACACTGAGATTCCATCCCTTGACCGGGCTACTTCCATTCCGAGAAAGTATCTTAACTTCCTAAGGTCTTTAATTTCAAATTCTTTGGTCATCCTTGCTTTGAGTTTTACAATTTCATCATCATCATTACCGGAGTGCACAATATCGTCAACGTACACAATGAGAACTGCAACCTTCTCTGAAGTTGACTTCTTTGTAAACAGTGTGTGATCTGAGTGCCCTTGGGTATACCCTTGTCCTTTGACGAAGGTGGCAAATCTGTCAAACTAGGCTCTCAAAGACTGTTTCAACCCATATAACGACTTTCTCAGTCGGCAGACTCACTAGGAGGATTCATGTAGACTTCCTCCTCAAGTTCTCTATCGTGAAAACCCATTTGCATCCAATTGTTTTGTGCCCTTTGGGTAGGTTCACCTGGTCCCACGTTCCATTTTTCTCCAGAGCCCTCATCTCCTCTATAACAGTAGCCTTCCAAACTTCAGTTCCCATTGCTTCTTGTATGTTACTCAGGTATCACCCTTGTATTAAGCTAGTGGTAAAAGCCTTAAATTCAGATGATAGGTTACCCTATGTCATGTAACTATGCATAGGGTACCTTGTACATGATCAAATACCTTTCCTTAGGGCTATTGGAAGATCAAGAGAAGCATCATACTCCTTCATACTGTCAGAATTTCCACTGTGATCACTAGTCTCCTCTGCCTGGGTTTCATCTTTAGAAATCACCACCTTTTCACCATTATCTCTCATATCACTCACATTTTCTAGAGCTGTGTCTGAATTGTCATTCACTGTCGTCTTCCCATCTGCTATAGTGGTGCTGTCAGCACCTTTTCCTCCTTTTTTCCTCTCTGCACTCGTTAGTCTCAGTACAAGTATCAATCTCATTAATTTCAAGAATACATGTACCTAATGTCGGGTTTGACTCATGGACCGGAGCTGGAGATGCAATAGGTGACGCTGCTTCCTTCCTGAGATTCTTCCTATAGTATGTTATCCGTGGGATTTGATAAGTAAGGAGGATAGGACCGACATGTTCGGGAATAGGAGATGACTCCAAGGGAACTGTATATGTGGACCAGTTAGTCTCTTCACTAGATGTCTCCCCCTGAAGATGGCTAATAGGGAAGAAGGGCTGATCATCAAGGAAGGTGATATCTATGGAAACAAAATATTTGCGAGAGGATGGGTGGTAACATTTATACCCACGCTGATGGAGTGGATACCCAACAAAGATGCATTTTTGAGCACGGGGGTAAATTTCGTGCGGTTTGGACCATGGGAGTGAACAAAGGCAACACAACCAAAAACTCGAAGTGGTACATCGGAGACTAAACGAGTAGTAGGATAGAACTCTTTCAAACAGTCTAATGGGTTTTGAAAGTTGAGGACTCGGGAAGACATTCGGTTGATTAAGTGAGTAGCAGTAAGGATGGCATCACCCCATAGGTAAGAATGATTTTTACAATTCTGGGATTATTAATGTGAAAATGAATGAGACTTATATCTGTTTGATACCCAAGAAAGTTGACTCGAGATCTGTTTCTGATTACAGACCTATTAGTCTCATTCCCCATGCTTATAAAATTATTGCCCGTGTTTTGTCAAATTGCTTGAAAAAGCTTCTTCCTTCTACCATTTTGCCCAATCAGCTTGCTTTTGTAGTTAATAGATAGATTCTTGATGCTTCCCTGATGGCAAATGAGCTCATTGATGATTGGACCTCTCGGAAAAAATCAGGGGTTGTCTTAAAACTGGATCTTGAGAAAGCTTTTGACATAGTTGATTGGGACTTCCTTGATTATATACTCCAAGTTTAAGGTTTTGGTTACCGCTGGCGTAACTAGATCAGAGGATGCATTTCTAGTGCGAATTACTCGATCATCATTAATGGCCGCCCTCGTGGCAAGATTCTTCCCTCACGAGGCATAAGACAAGGAGATCCTCTCTCTTCATTCTTATTTATCTTAGTGGCTGATTGTCTGAGTTGTCTTATTGATCATAGCTCTGCATTGGGTCATATTAGTGCACATCCTATTGGCCATTCTGATTTTACTTTGACTCATTTACAGTTTGCTGATGACACTTTGTTGTTCTCTACTGCTGAAAGAACTGCCATACGGAACTTGTTTGACATTGTCCATATTTTTTAGTGTGCTTCTGGCCTTAAAATCAATCTTGCTAAGAGTGAGCTTCTTGGGATTCATGTCTCTGACTCTGATTTTGACTGGTGGTTGCGTTTTTGGCTGTCAAAGGGGCTTTTGGCCAGCTTCTTATTTAGGGCTTCCTTTGGGTGGTAGTTCAAAATCTGGTTTGTTTTGGCAGCCTGTGATTGAGAGGTTTCAGCATAAACTCCATAATTGGAAGTATTCTTATATTTCGAAAGGAGGTCGTCACACGCTTATTCAAGATACTCTTTCTAGCCTCCCTACATATTATTTGTCTCTGTTTAAGGCTCCTTCCTTTGTTATTAATAGCCTGGATAGATTGGATCGGGATTTCTTTTGGGAAGGTTCTCGTGGTGATGGTGGTGTTCATAATGTGAATTGGATGGTTTCTCAGCGTCCAAAATTATTGGGAGATCTTGGCATTGGCAATTTTAAGCATCGGAATTTGGCTGTTCTTGCGAAATGGACTTGGTGGTTTTTAACTGAACATGATGCTTTATGGAGGAAGCTTATTGTTGGCAAGTATTATTCTACTGATTGTGTTTGGCTCTCCCCTGTCAATGGAGCTTCTTCCAAATCACCATGGAGGTATATTTGTCTGTCTTCTAAGTTGATTGCTAATCGGGTTAGTCGCCGCATTGGGGATGGTTCATCTACGTCCTTCTGGAATGACTCTTGGCTTAGTTGTGGAGTCCTTTCTACCACCTATCCGCGGCTTTTTCGTCTTGTACAACATCCTGAGGTTACAGTTGCTAGTGTTTGGAACTCTTGAATGGCTCCATGGAATTTGGACTTACGTCGTAATCTTACCGAGTTAGAGATTGTTGAGTGGGCCTCATTATCCCTTCACTTGACACCAATCCGATTGCCTGCTGCCCCTGATACTTGGTTGTGGCCTCTTGATCCATCTTTGGGCTTTAATATTAAGTCTCTTATGGCTGATTTGGAGGGTGATCTGGATCCAAACTTGACTGATCTTTATTCGGTGATTTGGAAGGATAGATATCCTAAGAAGATTAAAATCTTTCTTTGGGAACTCAGCTAGGGTGCTATTAATACTGCTAATCGTTTGTAGCGTCGTATGCCTTACATGTTTTTTTCTCCATCTTGGTGTCATATGTGCCATGAACATGCTGAATCGTCAGTTCATCTATTTTTTCACTGATCTTTTGCTACTGGCATTTGGAACCTTCTCTAGCCTCATTTTAGTTGGCATTTCACTTGCCCTCATGATATTTATGATGCTTTGGCCTCGGTGCTAGTGGGACATCTTTTTGGGGTGGAACCAAGAAGGTCATTTGATTGGCTTTTATCCGTGCTTTCCTTTGGTGCTTATGGGGTGAAAGGAACATACGACTTTTTCATGATACATGTTCTTCTTATGTTTGGTTTTTTGAGTTAGTTTTATCTATTGCTTTTTCTTGGTGTAAATTACAGCATCCTTTCACTCATTTCAGTTTATCTTTCTTAGTTAATAATTGGCAATCTCTATTGTAATTCTTCGGGGTCTTCTCCTTATTCATATTAATAAAGTTTCTTTTACCAAAAAAAGATCATAATAAGGTTATAACTACAAAAGAATTTGGTGGAATTTGTGCACCACCAAGAGGTTGTATGATGAACAAAAGTCCAAAAAGAATCAAAAGAAAGAAACTCATCTTCAAACATTGTGCTATTTCTTTCTTTCAAAAGATGCCACAAAAGAGCACGGTTAGCACATCTCCAAAGATTTTTCCCCGCCCACAAAAGCTATTACCCTCCAACCCCACGATCATCCAATCATCAATCTTCTTAGGAAGACATCCAACCACGCCAAAGCGTTTTTTTTTTCTTTATTTGTGAGTGTCTTGGGCCAGCTTGTGCATGTCTCGACTAATCTCATGGGACAACCTTCCTGAACATTTAGATGTCAAGGAAACCCATAGGATGTTAAATCTTAGGTAGATGACCACCATTGATTGAAACCATGACCTCTTAGCCCTTTATCAAAGTCATGCTATTTATTTACCACTAGGACAACCCAGGATGGTTACCACTTCAAAGATATTGAAAAGCGAAGACCACTTTTGAACAGAATAAATGAAATTGTAATATTTGATATTTCTAGAAATCTTACTCTAAGGTTACTCTCTAAGTTTTCACCTTTCTGGAATTTTATCGGATGCATTATGATCTCTTTTCATTTAGTGAATGCAGGTACATTTGGTGCGCGCTGCAGAAGTGAAAAAGTCTATCGAATGGATTATGTGCAACCTTGATGGGCATTATGCAGCAGATTCAGTTGCTGCTGCAATTGCTACTGGTGCTGCAGCTGCTGGTACAGCTCAGGATACTGATAATCAAGGTGGTTTGCTTCTTCCACATTTACCTCAGCGAGTAGCTGCAAAGGTTACTTCCTTACAAGGAAAAGCAAACGATGCAGCAAATCCTTCAAATATGTCTAGAAATTTCAGGTTAAGTGTCGCTTCGTAATGGTAGTTTTAGGTTAATTAATTAGAGATGTTATACTTGATGTAAGACTCTCTCTCACTCTCTTCCTCTCACTGTTATATTTTGATTGATAAGGAAATATAATTTAGACCTTGAATAACGTGTTCTCAGTTCAACTTACAAATAGTGGTTTTTAGCCTAGGGCATTGACCTTCCTCAAAAGCAATCAGACTATAACAAGGACAACTTGTACTTAGGAAGACAGAGTGAGTGACAATCGGGAGTTCCTCTTCCATCCGCCTTTCAGAGATAAAGGTCGTGAGTTGTGGTTTGCAGGGTGTGTTCTTTGTTGTGAGACATTTGGAGGGAGAGGAACAACCACCTACAAAGTATTTAGAGGTGTAGAGAGGGACCATAGTGATATTTGGTCCTTGTGAAGACTTTTTGTAATTATACCGTAAAGATAATATTTTACGTAGCTGGAACTCTTCTATTTAGTGGAGACTTTCGTAGGTTTGGTTTTTTGTATGCTCTTGTATTCTTTCATTCTTTCTCAATGAAAGTAGTTGTTTCTATAAAATAAATGTATATAATTGTCCAGGAAAGCTTGAGAAAGAAAAAAAAATTAAAAATTAGGGACTCTCTTACTACTTACTGCCTTCCTGCAGCACCAAATCATCTTCGTTGTGAGTTGGGATAGTGAAGAAGATGCCTATGATACAGACAATCTCAGGTCTAAAAAGAAAAAAAGAAGAAGTCCAAACTATCAAGTGTGGTGCTATGAAGCATCATTCTGAATGGGCCTTTCATAACTTTATTGTGAATTTTGTTCCTTTTTTTTATTCTGATAAAAAAGTTTGCTGCTCGCTTGCTGAATATTTAATTTGTGATACCTTCTATTTTTTCTTTTTAACTTTGTTATTATCTCGACTGTTGAAGTAATTTGATTGTGAACAGAGCTGATGTACTGCGAGAAAATACGGAAGCTGTTTTTGCAGCTTGTGATGCTGCTCATGGAAGATGGGCTAAACTCCTTGGTGTTCGTATTCTTGTTCATCCAAAGTTGAGATTGCAAGAGTTTTTAAGCATATACAACATTACACAAGATTTTATTACTGCCACTGAAAAGGTACGCAAAGCTTTGTCTGGAATATGAACCTATAAGGATATAAATCCATTGGTAATCATAGTATTCATAATTCTATTATTCTTCTAACTTGAACAGATTGGTGGAAGGTTGGGATATAGCATTCGTGGAACTTTACAGTCCCAGGCCAAAGCTTTTGTTGATTTTCAGCATGAATCTCGTGTAAGTTTCTGATTTTTTTTTGTTTTTTTTGTTTTTTATATATTTAGAGTTATTGTTCTACTTTAGTATTATTCATGGTGCATTTTATGTTATTGTAGATGACAAAAATAAAAGCAGTGCTTGATCAGGAAACATGGGTTGAAGTGGATGTTCCCGATGAATTTCAATCCATAGCTGAATCACTTTGTTCGCAAGAGCTGCTTTCTGAAAAAGTCGATCTTGCTCAGGGTAATATGGACCAAAGCTACAGTGATGTGGCTACTAATAATGATGCTTCACGCATTGTAGGTGGTGGATCACTCAATGCTCAACATTACTCTGAGCAAATCGATTCAAGTGACATGTCTGGCGGCAATACTGAACATGTGAAACCTACTCCTGCCGATACAATTGAAAAGAGTAGAGCTGATGTCACTATTCCTACTATGCAAATTAACAATATTAATGTGAAAGAACGTGGAAAATCAAGTTCTCAGACTTTGCTACACAAAGGCGTTGGTTATCACATGGTAAACTGGTTAGTTTCTTCTTTCTTTTTCACTTCTTTTGGACTAGATATCTATGGCCTACTCCTTCCAACACAAACATTCTTAAATAAACTGGCTGATGCCTAGTTGTTGGCCCTGACTTTGACCTGTATGGTTATTTGTTCTGTCTTTATTTGGGGCCTTTTTATTCCTCGTGACATCACATTATCGGTCACATTGAACCCTATTCTATTTTTTCTTCGTTGGTACGTTGTACTGATTTACACCATCATTCAATAATTTTAATTAGCTTCGTGAACTATACTTCATTGCCTGGGGTCTGAATAAAATATTTTTTTTTTTTCTGTAATGGTTTTCTTTCCCAGTGGTTTGATCTTGCTCAAGATGTTGTCGGAGTACATTGACATGAACGATTCTCTTCCAGCACTATCTTCGGAAGTTGTACATCGTGTTGTGGAAATTCTCAAGTTTTTCAATACAAGGACTTGTCAACTTGTACTTGGAGCTGGTGCTATGCAGGTTCTTTATTTAGACACGATATATGTACTTGTGATGTCCATATGCAGTTGACTGTTTTACCATTGCTTCATTGTTTTTCCCCCCACTCCTAGGACTCTGTTTCTTATTGAATATTTTTGTTTCTTTTCATTGATCGAGAAGTTTCTATCTTGTTAAAAGAAAAATCATTGAAAATAATGTGGTTTATTTTATTTTTTTTATACTTAATTTGTAGTTGTTTGAATATTATAAAATCTTCTTCACATAGCGCTTTGTTGATCGTCCATGGAAACTATGATTTTCAAATGCTAGATTGGTCACTCTCTCTCCTAAAAACTGAATTTATTTGCTGTTCCAGGTGTCTGGTTTGAAGTCTATCACATCCAAACACTTGGCCCTGGCCAGTCAAGTTATCAGTTTTACCTTCGCCATTATTCCTGGTACGTTGTAACAAATTTTGAAGGATTCAACTTTAGTTCCCTATTGTTATTATTCTAGCAGCTTATATCTCACGGGCAAAGGTGATGTAGCTTAGGAGGTAAAAGAAGAGATCAGAAGACAATCTCCAATAATAAAATCAAAGTCTTTATTATGAATCAAAAGTTGCCAATACAAGAAGTCAATCTTTCTATTTATAGAGAATTGGAAAGCAAACTAATCCTAATTCTAATTAATCAAAGAAACTAGTTTTGATCCTAATTAGTCAAAGAAACTAATCCTAATCCTAATAAACTAGGGAAACTAATCCTAATTCTAACTAATCATGGAAACTAACCTCAATCATGGAAACTAATCCCAATCCTAATCAATTAAGGATTTGACCATAATACCCTACTTATCCTAATCCTACTACATTATTCTATCCCTCCTAAAAAAAAACTCGTCCTCATGTTTTAAAACAAAAATGAAGATAAAAATGAAAAAGTAAGCCACTCAAATGACACATCTCTAAACACCTGGCACCAATAACAACCAATTTTCACGAGCCATGCCAATATATCAAATATTTGATACTTGAAAGAGAAAATTATTTCCATTAATAAAAAAGATTTTCAATTTTCTTCGAATTAGGTTGCCCATGAGTATCTTTTTCTTCCACACTTTAAGAATTGACATCCTCCCAGTATTTCCTCTGATATAACCTTGATCTTGGTTGTTCTTGAACAATTCTTGATAAATCTTGGACATTTTTTGCATACCATAGGTGTTGTTGATTCTCTTGTTTTCTTTTTTGGTGGTCAAGGCTAATTTCTACTCTATTCTCTTGCGATTGAGGTAATTGTGGTTGGTTGTATGGCTCAGTTAATTGATCTGACCAAATGGACACATTCTTTGCAGTGGCTTCATCTTCTTCAACATCTCCTTCATTGATTTCATCGATTTCATCGATTAATAGTTCCTCATCATCTGGTTCGAATTGATCAACCTCCATGTTAGTCCCATCGATTTTTCTTCTTCCAACGCAAGCTCCTTTTTGATCTTTCTACCTTTCTTATTCACCTAGTCTTCAATTGATTTTTTCTTTTCTTCTACTCCGTTCATTTTTTGTGCAATTTCACAGCCCATTTGGATGAGTTCTTGACCTTCTTGAGTGACTAAATGTGATTTTTGATGGTTTCTTGAAAAATCTTGAAGATTATAATTATGTCTTTCTTGAATTTTTTCCAAAAGAACCCGAATTTCATTCATTCTCTTTCGAAAGTTCTCTTGATAGATGTTTTTATTTGAATATTTTTGTTTTCTTGAAAATGTTTTGACCTCAAAATTTGTATTGGAATGATTCATGGGCGTTCTTTGATGTTGGTGATAATAATTTCTTTCGCACTTTGAATCATTTTCTAAATCATCTAACTCCCAATTCTTACGTCAATTTCTTGAGAAATCGGTTTGATTGGATCGTCGGGCTCTTTGTTAATAATGTTGCCCTGTTATTTTGTTCCAAACTGCATTAGAATCCTCATCGGAATCACTATAATCACTATAATCAAATTTCAAATGTGGATAATGATAGGTTCTTTGAGCAAATTGAGCATGCCCGAAATTATTATGTTGGAATTCTTTTTCTGAATTACTTGAATTAGAATTTCAACACTGCTTTTGGGAGAAAATTTGACTTTCTTGCCTATACCAACTGCTATATTTTTTCTTCACCGTCCTCCTTGATCGGTAATAGTCCATTCTTGCAAAATCTTAAAAAAAAATCTTGATATCTTCTTTCTTTTCTAAAATTTAAAAGGTCCCCCCTATATAGACGTGGATTGTTCAACAACGAGCACAACTCACGAAGCTCTCTCTTGCGATTGGCGTCGCTAAGAGTTTCCCGGTCTTCCACCATCGACGGTCAACATTGGCCCGGACGGCTGCTCTGATACCAATTGATGTAGCCTAGGATAGAAAAGAAGAGAAATCTCCAATAATAAAATCAAAGTCTTTATTATGAATCAAAAGTTGCCAATACAAGAAGACAATCTTTCTATTTATAGAGAATTGGAAAACAAAAAACTTCTCCTTATTCTAATTAATTAAGAAAACTAATTCTAATCCTAATTAGTCAAAGAAACTAATCCTAATCCTAATTAACCAAGGAAACTAATCCTAATTCTAACCAATCATGGAAACTAATCCCAATCCTAATCAATTCAGGATTTGACCATTGTAGAAATTGGAGGAATAGAAATATTAATCTTCTTTTCCTCTTATTAAATATGTGAAGATTAGGACTTCTTATATAGGAGAAAGACCTTTTACAAATATGGAAAGAATAAAGACAAAAAAGGAAAAATAAATATTCATTTACAAATATAGAAATTCCAACACTCCTCCTCAAGTTGGTTTGAAGATATCTTCCATAGCCAGCTTGTCAATCAATCTATCAAATTGTTTCTTTGAAAGGCTTTAGTTAGCACATCAATAATTTGCTCTGATGTAGGAAGATAACGAATACATATTGTTCCTACAATTTTTTCTTTAATAAAATGCTCATCAACCTCAATATGTTTTGTTCTATTGTGTAGAGCTGGATTACGAGCAATAGAAATTGTAGTTTTATTGTCACAATAAATCCGTATAGGCGTAATCAAAGAAATCTTCAACTCTTCAAGTATCTTTTTGATCCATATGTCCTCACAAATTTCATGGCTTTAAATTCTGCTTCAGCACTACTTCTGGGCACCACATTTTGTTTTTTTACTTCTCTAGGTAACCAAATTTCTTCCAACAAAGGAACAATAACCAGAGGTAGATCTTCTATCTATAGTACTTCCAACTTAATCTGCATCAGTGTAGACTTCTATTTGGAAGTGATTATTCCTTTTGAATAGAATGCCTCTTCCAGGAGACCCTTTCAGATATCTCAAAATTCTGTAGGCAGCTTCTAAATGAGTCTGTCCAGGAGCATGCATAAACTGACTAACCATGCTCATAGCAAATGCAATATCAGGATGTGTATGAGACATATAAATCAATCTACCAACAAGTCTTTGATATCGTTTCTTGTCCTTTATTTCTTCTGCTTTTGCTGCTAGAAGCTTTATATTAGGTTCAATAGGAGTTTCTACAACCTTGCAATCAAGCAAGCCTGTTTCTTTTAAGTAAGTCAAGGACAGGAGTTTTTGCAACCTTGCAACCAAGCAAGCCTGTTTCTTTTAAGTAAGTCAAGGACATACTTTCTTTGATTAACAAAGATTCCCTTCTTTGATCTTGCAAATTTCATTCCTAGGAAATATTTCAATGTTCCCAAGTCCTTAATTTGAAATTCACAAGCCAGTTTTTTCTTGAGATCAACTAAGCTTGCATCATCATCACCTATGAGAATAATATCATCTACATGAACAATCAAAATTGAGATTTTATTATTCTCTGAATGTTTATAAAATAATGTATGATCTGCTTGACTTTGAAAAAATCCATAACTAGACACAACTTTTCCAAAACGCTCAAACCAAGCTCTTGGGGACTGTTTAAGATCATAGAGAGATTTTTTTTTTTAATTTACAAATTTTACTACAGCTAAACTCCTTTTCAAAATCTGGTGGTAAGCTCATAAAGACCTCTTCCTCAAGATCACCATGCAAAAAAGCATTTTTCACATCAAGTTGATAAAGTGGCCAATATAAATTAACTGCAAGAGACAAAAGGACTCTAATAGAGTTAATTTTTGCAACATGGGCAAATGTTTCTTGATAATCAATTCCACATCTCTGAGTGAATACTTTTGCTACCAGTTTGGCCTTGTATCTTTCAACACTACCATTAGCATGGCACTTTATGGTAACCACCCATTTACATCACACTGGTTTCTTATTCTTCGGTAATTCCAAGTTCCATTTTGTTTTAGAGCATTCATCTCCTCCATAACTGCTAATTTCCAATTTGGATCATCTAAAGCCTCATGTATATTCTTTGGGACAAACAAGTCATCAATCCTGGGTGTGAAAGATCTATGACTATTTGACAATTTTTGATATGACATAAAGTTTGCAATAGGATATTTGGTGCAACTTCGAATACCTTTTCTAAGGGTAGTAGGAACATTGAGATCAGATACTATTGGAAAAGTACTTTGAGTAGTTGAAGGAGTAGGAATAGAAGAAAAATTACCCGTTTCAGTCGTCGGGGCCTCAGATTGTTTGTGTGAAGGACCAACTATCTTGTCTTGGTTCCCTTGATTGAATTTTCTTTTAGTATAAAACTTAAACTAAGGCACTTGATCAATCTGATCATTTTGTAGTATTTCTCCCATTGATTGAGAAGTTTCTACACTTGGCGTCATAGAACTAGTAACATCTGAACAATTAGAATTGGAAAAAGGAATACAAACATCCCAAAAATTTTCTTCCAAATTTGGTTTCGCCCCCTGAATTGAATTTTGGGGAAAATAGGGTTGACTTTCTAAAATAGATACATCCATACTCACAAACATTTTTTTTGTCAGAGGATCAAAACATTTATAACCTTTTTTATTTGAAGAGTAACCCACATAAATGCCTTTAACAACCCTATGATCAAGTTTATGGAATTGATCAGGTATGTGAACATAAGTAGTACACCCAAAAACTTTGAGGGGTAATTCAGAATATATGCGGGATGTTAGAAGCTCCTTTTTAAGGCAGTCAATGGGAGTCTTAAAATTCAAGATCCTACTCGACATTCTATTTATTAGGTAGGTAGCTGTAAGAATTGCTTCTCTCCTAGATATTTTGGAACTTGCATAGAAAACATTACAACACATGCCATTTCAAGTAAATGCCTATTTTTTCTTTCAGCAATCCCATTTTGTTGGGAAGTATCCCGACATGTAGACTGATGAATGATACCTTTGTCTTTCAAAAATTCGCCAAAAAACTCATTAAAGTACTTAGTTCCATTATCAGAGTGTAAAATGTAGATTTTGGTTTGAAATTGAGCTTCAATCATATTGTAAAGATGTTTTAAAATGTCTTTCACCTCAATTTTTTTTTTTGCATTAAATAAACCCAAGATAAACGAGTATGATCATCAATAAAAGTAACAGACAATCTTTTTCCACTCTGAGTCGTAATTTTAGGACCCCAAACATCGGTATGAATTAAATAAAAAGGTTTTGAAGCCTTGTAAGGTTTTGGAAAATATGTGGACCGATGACTTTTTGCAAAAATGCAACTCTCACAATCAAGAGATGAGCAATCAATTCCCTTAAATAAATTTGGAAATAAATATTTGAGATAAGAAAAACTGGGATGTCCTAGTCTATGATGCCATAGTATAATTTGTTCTTTAACAGAAAGAGAACTAATACTACTTAGATCTTGAGTTATTTTATTGCTAAAAGAACCTTCACCAAAGTAGTAGAGACCATCAAGCACCTTAGAAGTCCCAATCATTCTCCCCGAATCCTGATCCTGAAAAATGCAATGAGATTCAAAGAATGTAACACGACAATTAGAATCTTTGGAAAGTTTAGAAACGGATAAAAGACTACCAGCCAATTTTGGAACATGTAAGACAGACTGGAGAGATTTTTGGTCAATTTAATAGTTCATTTTCTTGCAACAGAAGAAAAACTACCTTTGGCAATTCTAATTTTCTCATTGCAACATAATGGAGAGTACGAATTAAAAGAAGAAGAACTAATCATGTGATCTGAAGCTTCAGAATTAATAATCCACGAAGATGAATTACTACACGAGAATGTCTTGGGACCTGTGTAAGTCAAAGAAACACATGAACTATTAGATGAAAAATTGGTGGTTGGTAGTTGTAGGTTTGGATGAATTTGCTCTTGTAACATGGTAGAAGATTTAACAAATAATAGAAATCCACCCAAAAAGAAAGAGTTTTTAAACCAAATCCAACAGAAGCAACCCAAACTAATTTAAACCAAATCAGGAATGAACCAAACCAGAAAATAAAATTTGAACCAGATTTTAAATAGAACTAGTTGACCAAGCCAGACCAAAAACTGAACCAAATCAGATGCTGAACCAATTGTTGGATTGGACCGAACCAAAACAGGTTGGAAGAGGAATAGGCTGGTGCACAGAATGGAATAGATCTGTGTGAATGAACCCACAAGCAGCACTGGATCGATGACGTGTACAAATCTGAGTATCCATAGCGCAAATTTAGAATTGGTGAAGCGGAAATCTGAGCGAGGAAATTGCAAACGGCCAGCGAAGATGTGAAAAACGATGAGTTAACCGTGGCTCGGCGGCGGTTGGCGATGGGCGTGGCAGCAACTACAATGGCGGAGGTGGCACTCGAATCGGTGGTGAAAGGCAGACTCTGGCGTGTGTGCGGCTTTTGAAATGGAGGGAGTCACCGGCATGAGAGAGGTTGTGAGCGGTAGTGCTGGACGACGTTTGGTGGAAGACCAATCGATTGAATGACCCACAAGGACAAGGCTAGGTTTTTTATTTAGGTTTAAGAAAAATTAGGGTTTTTAGGGTTTCCCTACTCTGATACCATGTAGTAATTGGAGGGATAGAAATATTAATCTCCTTTTCTTCTTATTAAATATGTGCAGATTAGGTCTTCTTATATAGGAGAAAGACTTTTTACAAATATGGAAAGAATAAAAACAATAAAGGAAAACTAAATATTCATATACAAATATAAAAACTCCAACCACCATAATACTCTAACTTATCCCAATCCTACTACATCACAAGGCCAATCAACTATGTCTGGGAAACCATGTTTTGCCTCACCTTTATGTTTTCATCGTCTACTTCAATTAAAAAAGCAGTCTTCTATTCTCTGTGTAATCTTCTCATATAACGAATCTATTTTTCTCATTATTATTATTTTCCATGAGGAAGAAAAAGGCTTGTATTGGAAGAAACTGGGAAGATATATGCAAATAAGGGAGGACATAAATTCTCCCAAGAAGAAGAACCAAAAGGATCTGATCTAATTGGTTTTATCAAAAAGGAACAGGACTACATTTTTTGACATATCTTTCTTTCAAACTACATCTCCCCATAAAAGAGCATGTATTATTGCATTCCAAAGAACCAACAACAACTACCACACAACCTCGGGATATCATTCCCGAGACACTGGAAAAATGCATTTCAAGCATAAGTGCTCCTAGTCTTTCAATTTTTTCATACAGGGAGAACACCTTTGGAGTAATTTGAAGTATTATAGTGTTCAAGATATTTTAAAGTTATTTGACGTTTTCTTCTTCTTTTTGTGTCTTGACCAAGAAATTAGGAGAATCCTTTTTTTCAAAGTACCTGAAGTGCGAAAGACACTGTTGCTCTCAGAGATTGATCGAGTGGCTCAAGTATATTTCTTTCTTTTTCCTTACTTTTCTTCTTCTGTTATATATCGGGAAAGGGTTCAAATAGTTATAATATATGGCCTTGTGAGCCAAAGTTTTTTAAAATGCGAATTACATAAAGTTCAGTCCTGGCTCAAAGTACACATTTGAAGGGGGAAAAAACTTAATAACACGATAAACCGGCCCTAAAAATTGCAGACATTGAAATTTGATTGAGCAGTTGTGTAGTAAAGGGAGGTAAAGTCATCTAATGTGCAAGTAATTCAATCTTTTTGGGTGCATGGGGTGAGATAAATTGAAGAGTCTCGAACAAGTTTAAGGAAAAGTATATATATATATATATTTATAAGCCATCTTGGATCGGGGTGGTAAATTGGTTATTAAAAAATTAATGTAATTTAATTTTAAATTGTTGTTCAAGTTGCATTAAATAGTTCCACCTTTGGCTTCTTCTAGTTTATTGTTTCTGGATAATAAAAATATATAATTATTTATAGGTATAAAAGTTTGGTTTTTCTGGAACTGTTTTTGGATTCTTGTTTAGTTCTTGTATTATTTCTCTTGAATTTTCTGACAGCTTTCGCAGATTATGCATCATTGCCATTTTTGTAATAAAAACTATGATTACAAATTTTTTTTTTGTTATGTATTTGTACCATTTATTGAATTATTTAATAATTTAGGACTTCAAAGTTCACCGAGATGAAATTCATACTAAGCTGGTCCAGATAATGAGGGAAAGGTTATTAGTGCATCTTCGTGGCCTGCCTCAAATTGTTGAAAGTTGGAATAGGCTCGAAGATTCTGACCCACAGCCCAGTCAGTTTGCTCGATCACTTACCAAGGTAACTACATGAATTCATCAAGCAAACTAATTCATTGAAGTAGATCCTTTGTCTCTAGTTACTTTATATGTATGTCCTTTGAACTGTGTTAAATTATGGGACTAGTTTATTCTTTTCATTGCCGATGTCCTTTTTTGCTTATTGCATAATTGAACACTGTGCATGTAAGGATGTTTATGACGAATGAAATCCTACATGGTTGGTGCATAACAGCACAAGTCATCTCACAAGTTTGATTAGAATGTTGTTTGCATTTAATTGTACTTTTTGCGTTGTTTCTCTACATATTTCCAACTGACATGGGTTGAAATCACCTCTATTCAGGAAGTTGGGTACCTGCAGCGTGTCTTATCTCGAACCTTACATGAGGCTGATGTTAAGGCAATATTTAGGTAAGCCATACTATAATGAATGCATTGCTAAATTTTAATCCAGACCTTATCCTCTTAGTATGATGAAAATGTTGAGCTTTTTCGTTTGGTGACAATTTCATTTTTAGCTTTATGCATTTGAAAATTATATCCTTACAATTTCTTTCATTGATTCATATCTTTCTTAAGGAAGCATTTGAATTTCTAGCCAAATTCCAAATTCCAAACTACTTTTTAAAAACTACTTTCAAACTTGTATTGAAATCATAGGTGGAAGCTGACTTTATTAGTTAATTTTCAAAAACCGAAAAGCAAATGGTTTTCAAACATTTCACAGTGATTATATATTTCATGCATGGATAACAAATTAACAACACTCGAAAGTCTCTGTGAACAAGCAGATAAGCAAACTCTTATATTTTAATAGGGCTTTTTCTTTCTTCTTTTGGAAAAAAAAATATATTACTGCTAAACTTATAACCGTCTGTAAATGAAGAATGTTTCCCGTTCGGCTACGTGGAAGTTAACAAATGTCTTTGGTGCGATCTTCAGGGAAGTGGTCAAAATCTTCCATTTACAAATCTCTGAAGCATTTTCTCGATTAGACATAAGCACCCCACAAGCAAAGGATAGGTAATACTCCTTTGTCCTTCAGGAACTGAGGACATAGTCACCTGTTTAACTTACACTGAACCACTATTACATCATGCTCCTTGTTCTGACACCCTTTTCTATTGGACATCAGGCTGCTTCGTGATGTTAAGCACATTCTTGGCTGCATAAGATCTTTGCCTTGTGACGATTTGAGTAAACCTGACATCCCAAACTGGGGGCAACTTGATGAATTCTTGGATCAAAGATTCGGATCTGAAGCTGGATAATGATGTGAATGTGTATTGACCATTGTTTGCTTTTTTTGTTTTTTATGAAGGGTGTCATATTTGAGGAGTAAATAACAGGATACCAGAAGTCAATTTTCAACCTCTGTCATCTCCCTTGTACAACTAAAATATCAAGGTATGATGTAAAAAAGATCTTTATCCTAAAATATTTGTTTGGATCTGAGTAGGTAAATGTTTAAGCACTTTTGAAATAAAATTGAGGTTAGCATACCCATAACATATTTATGAGCACTTTTTAGTTTCCATTTCTTAACTTCTAGCCGGTAGTATTAGAAAAACTGGTATTGCATAATGTTTTAGCACTTTTGTTTTTATTACTCGTACCATATAAGGAGCTGCTTCTTGGTCTTCAAAACTCAATTCATATGCTGCTCGATCTCTTGCATACTACGTAGCAATAAATGTTTAGTTCCTACAAGTAATTTGAACTGCCTAAAGTTCTATAGGGTGTTTTCGTTCCCCTTCTTAATCTGACGTATGCTGTTAAAAACTAGTCATATCTAATTAGATTTTCATACTTGTGTCATAGATCTTTTGTTAAAAACTAGTCATATCTAATTAGATTTTCATACTTGTGTCATAGATCTTTTGGTTATTGGCGTACATTGTCCGCTTTGTACTTTCAATTCTAATTCAGGACTAAATGAACTTTATTTATCAAATGAGATTGGATTATTTGGTTTCACTGCATCTGAATCATGGGATACATCGACTTGATTTTATTTGCAATATCATCTGAATGATTTCTGTTGTGTACTGGACAGGTATAAAGTTTCGGATTCAGATATTTCAACGAAGTTTTCCCCCTTGCCCATTTTGCTGAAACACACAGCATATTGTTTTTACTGGCTAGGCCAACGCTTTTTGCTGCCCTAATTGTAGTTATGTTTAGAGAAAGAACAGATCAATTGGTTTACTTGATGAGAAGCTTCAACCAGAATAGATTTTAGTTCCTTTCTTTTTCTTCCCCCCTCCAATTTCGTGGCTCCCGTACAGTTATGCATATTTGTATTTTGTAGAGCAAAATTTATCTTTATTGCTATAAATAATTTTGTTTACTGCTGGTTATGGCATTTCTTGTCCGATATATGCAAGTCTTAATCAGTTTCAACTTTGCACCCCTTCTCCTGTTATGTATATAATTTCTGAATATTACTCTAAACTTATTATGTTTCATGCCATGAATTGGTATAAAGGCACAACATAACTTTAGATCTTAACTCTCTTACATCACTTTTGACCAATTGGAGAATTGTTTTATAACTCCAATGGTTCAGGATTGGGCCTTTTTATAAATTTTATACATCGATTTAATTTGTTTCTTATCAAAATGAAGAGAGTGATTTTGTTACTATGAAACTTTTGATGCCTTAAGCTGAGGGTGAAAACTCGTAATTCAATCCTGGGTTGCAAAAGCTATGATTGAATATGGTTAGGCACCGATTATGGGAAATAAATTCTCCATGCATTGTTAACATCGTGGAATAAGTTGCACAACAAAAGTTGACATTGACCCGATTTCTAGTCCACACTTCAATTCAGGTTTTATAAAATAATTCAAGTGAATTTCATGCTCTCATATTTGAAAGAGATCTCAACAAATAGACGTTAAAATAATTTATACGCAAACAATACAAAAGACGAGAAAATTAATCTCTAATCACAAGCACGCGTATAATTACTACCATAAGAGATTATCCTGAAAATACATTGATTAAAAAAAAAAACTTATTTCTTTAACAGCTGGTGTAAGGGCACATGGACTAGCTAGGCCATTTAAAATAGAATTGACTTAATTAATTTGTTAAAGAAGTAATTGACTAGTTTTTATTTTTATTTTTTTAAGTTCAACGAGGAGAATTGGATGAATCAAACCTTTGTTGATGACATGTCTTAATCCAGTTAAACTCTCTATTGAGGTTGGAAAAATTAAAGGGTTTAAACGAAAAAAAAAATGATAATAGGAAGAACTAAGAAGAAGCGAAAATAGTGAAAAAGTGAAGGTATAAAAATGATGGAGAGATGAGAATAAGTTTGAATGAGAAGTGGGGTTGATATTTGAAAATGGTAGTACTGTTGAAGTTGTAGGGTGTAATTTAGGAAAGTAAAAAAAAAAAGAAAAAAGAAAGGGGGGCATGTGAATAACTGGGGACGTGAAGAAGGGTGTTGAAGTTGACGTAAAACTGCCTCCATATTAACACGTTTCCATTTTTAGAAACTTTCTATCTCTTTAGTCTTAATATTCTCTCTGTTTGTCTGTTGCCTCTTTGGCTGCCACCTCACCTAATCACACTTTCATGTGCCCCTCCCCCTCTTCTTCTTATACAATTCATTTACTCCAAGTAAAAATATAATTTAATTTACTTACAAAATAACAACAATAATAATAATAATAATAATAATAATAATAATAATAATAATAATATTATGTGTGTGTGAGAGTTAAGGTAGAGGAGGAATTGAAGGGGAAGAGGTGTGGAAACTCAATTGGTTAAAAAGAGGGGTAAGGGGAAATGGGTTAGTAAATGGGAGATTTCCCAATTTGGCAAATTCCATAAAAGCAGAGCAGAGAGTGGTTAACTGTCACAATTCCACTTTCTACTTCTTACTCTCTCTCATCTGATGCCCTCACTCACACAATTGCCTTTTTTCCAATCAATATCCATTCATTAATTAATCTTTTAATCATTCTTATTTTAATTAATAATTCAAACCCCCTCTCTCTCGAGTTTTGATTCCCTCCCTCTTTGCCTCTGGGACCAAATTAATATTGTTGGAAATTAAAGGAAGGGCATTTCTGGAATTTAATAATAGTTCTGGGATATATGAAGAAAGATAAAGCTGCTCATGCTCACGGCATCAACATTTAAAACCAATTAATTAGGGCAGATTTATTCTATTGTTCTTCACAGAAACAAATAAACAAAATTAGAGCATACGTACAGAATTGCTTTCATTTTTTGATGATCATTAATATCTCGATTATATTCTTACTTCTTTCTTGTTCTCTCCCTCTCTCTCTGTTTCTTTCTTAGGTCCCAAGAAACAAAGGAATCAGATGGGTATATAGTGTACCTTAGGAAGGGTATATATATATATATATATATATAAACAAAACAATTAAGGTCGTAGTAGAGAGAAGAGAATAGGTAAATATAAGGAAATGGGAAGAGGAAAAATCGCAATCAGGAGGATCGAGAATCGGACGACAAGGCAAGTTACGTTCTCGAAGCGGCGAGGTGGACTGTTCAAGAAGACTCATGAACTCTCTGTTCTTTGTGATGCTCAGATCGGCCTCATCGTCTTCTCCAGTAACGGCAAATTGTTCGAATACTGTACCCAAACGACATGGTCCATCTCTCATTTGTCACTTCACTTCACTTCTTTGATTCGTCTTTAATCTCTACTATATTATATTTTATTAATTAATTTTACTATTAATATTATTACGGCGCAGCATGGATCAAATCATCAGGAGGTATCAGATTGCAATCGGCAGCCGAATTCCGGAGCAGAATATGAACGACCCGGAGGAATTGGAGCGTCGAGTTAGGATTATGAGAAAAGACACCGACGATCTTCAGCTCAGTTTGCAACGCTACACCGCCGACGATTTCAGCACTTTTCACCTACGCGATCTCGACGATATCGAGAACCGTCTTCAAAACTCTCTCAACAGAGTTCGTGCCAGAAAGGCATTTTCAATTTTACTTTAATTTCCCTTTTTTTTTCTCCCTCTTCTTTTCACTTCATATATATTAGGGTTTAATTAATTAATTTAGGGTTTTCCTTTTCTTTTTCCAGTCAGAGCTGTTACAGCAGCAAGTCGACAATCTCCGGAGAAAGGTTGCTCCCTCACTCGCTCATATATATGTATTTATTAATTAATTAACGTGGCTGTTTTGCTTTTCCATGACGATCGATGATATAATTAGGAGAAAATGCTGGAGGATGAAAATGAACAGATTTACCATCTGGTAATTAAAATAATTAAGTATTAAATTCATTTCATGATTATGATTCATTCAGTTTTTTCTTTTTAATAAATGAAAATGAATAATTAAGATAAAAGAGCAGCAGATGGCGATGGAGGAGCAGCAGGTGGCGGCGGCGATGATGCAGAAAAGAAGAAGCGAAGAAGAGGAAGAGATGATGCTGAGAAGGAGGCCGCCGCATGATAATAATGATGTTGTGGAAAATCAGACGGCGGGGGTTGAGGTTGTAAATATGGATGGTAATGAGCATGGTTTTGTTCATCATCATGGGTTCGGAAATGGTAACAATAACAATATTCATCCACAGCTTCAGCTTCAACTTCAGCAATACCATCACCACCACCATGAGCCAAGCAGCGTCCTTCAGCTGGCCCCACTTCCCTCTCCGCCGCCTCCTCCGCCCTTCCTTCCCTATCGCCTTCAGCCCTTTCAACCCAATCTTCAGGATATCAACCTTCATTCCTCCGCCTACGGTAACCCTACTATTTTACTACCCATTACCATTTTTTTTTCTCTCTATATTTTTCATTTCTTTTCACAAACCCTCTTTTTGTTTCTTGTTTTTTCTTCCCCTCCTTTTCATAGTAATAAAAATTAAATCACAATGTTGGGTTTAATTTGTTTTTTCCTTTCCTTTTCAGTAATACCTGAGTTATCTAACAAATTACATTTATGTTTCACATATCAACTTTAAAAAAAAAAATAGTTTATAACGTAATAAATTATGTGAAATGCAAAAATAATTTTTTAAAAGTAAATATAAAAGGCTTATGTCTTTTAGATTATTCAGGTTGTTTTAAAAAATTTACACGGTTTCAGAAATGTAATAGTTATTAGTATTCAAAAAAGAAAAAAGGAAAAGAAAAGAAACGAGAGTTAATAAAAAATAAGAAAATTATCAAGGGTCGATAAATTAAAAAAAGTCTATAAATTAAGTTATACTGATTCTAATGATAAATTATATATATATGTTGAATATGCATGCAGAATAGGAGTGGCGATGGGATTAAGGAATATTCGTGGAACAACTTCTTGCTCGTGACTGCTCAGAATATGTCATTTTATCACTACAAATATTAACCTCTAAAAATTACCCAATTTCTATATCATCATATTATATATATTTTTATATTTATATTATACATTTCCTTTCATTTCAGCAAAACCTACTTAATTATATAATATGGAACTCCAACTTGTTTGCTTTTCTGCTGCTATATACTCAATATGACTTTGTTAATTTATTTTTAGGACCATACTATATATAATGTCATCAATTTGCTTGTTCATTGTTTTTTGTTTTTCTTTTTTTGCATACTTAATTAGCTTTTTTATGTTTAATTAGATATATGATTACCTAACAGATTGATTGATAGCCATTTTAATTAAACCAACAAAATCCTGCTTTTATTTATTTAATGTGCTCAATATCAAAATAATTAATTAAATAAAATTCTTCTTGAATATACGAAAGGATAATTCAGCTACTTAATTTGGAGTATGACTTCTTAATAGATTCGTGCAATGAGGCCTTACAATAACCTATATATTTCCTAAATGTTTAATAAAATCTTATATATATATATATATATAAATCCTTGTATGTTTCATAATTGATCATCACTATTACAATTGATTGGCAAATAAAACATCTCAAAGATTAAAGAAGTATAGTAGTCATATTATTTGATTGTTCCTTAATTAGTTAAGCTAAGATTAAATTTGAAATGTGTGCAATATTTTTAAATAGAGTTCTGTCTTTTTAAGGAGGCGGGGTTAACCATTAGAAAATACCAGCTATTTTAGTATTCCTAATTTTTTTGGATTGGAATGCATGTCAGTACCTAAGCTCACTTTTGCTACATAAAATTAAATCTATATCCTTACAAAACATGACTTTATTATTAAGCTGAGTTCCTGAGATATGTAGCTTGTATATGCATGCTCGTGATAGGGTCATTCAACATACTTAGACTTGTGTTTACAAATTTTAAAATTTTTTCCGTCAAAATTAAAAAAAAAAAAAAGGGGGGAAGAAAGAAATAAATAAGGCCGTAGAATCTAACTGTAGAAAAATCATTGATCAATATATCAATATACAAATTGATAGGGGGGGTTGGAGTGTAGTGTAGAGTTGGAAGGGACAAATTAAACAAATATTATATGGAAGAAACAATCAGTAGTGAAAACCTTTGAAGAAGGCATTGTTTATTCAATCATATATACTCAGAAAAAATGAACATTGAAATAATTGTAATACGAAATTAAAAGCAGAGGCATGCAGCAAAATGAAATCCAAAACCTAGAAAAACCGAAGCCATTCAAATTTCAAGCAGTGGAAATTATGAACAAAGGCCAATTTTACATAGCAACTTAAAATCTCGGACTACAGAGAGAAAAGTATTAAAATCATACACCAAAAGGAGAGGAAAGGCAAATCAAACACAACGATGGAGTAGATGAAGACTTCTTCTCTTATCCTCTGTATATTAAATTTACACAACAGCAATAAAGAAGCATTTATACAAGAATGGGAAAAACCCTAGTACACACAAAAGACAAAAATACTCACCCTACTTACACATGGCAGTACACAATTGATAGGGGCAAAATAGTAATAAAAAAACTGTTTTTAATATCCCTTTATTGTTTTTGACGTGGCCAATGTAATTTTATCTTCTGATTGGGAACTCTCCTTCACATTTCCCCTCAAACGAGAGGTTAATTTGGTTAATCCGAGTTTGGATCGAGTGAGGTAGGGGCTTAGTAAGGCTATTAGCCACTTGATAGGGCACATATTTGATTTCAAGAACACCTCAGAAGTCCTTATCACGAACGACATGTACATCAATTTCGATGTATTTTATACGGACATGAAAGACGGGATTAGTAGCTAGAGAACTTGCACTTAGATTATCACATCAGGGAACTGGTTTTGGAAGATGATGAACACCCAATTTAGGTTGGTAAGCCAGATGATTTCAATAGAGGCATGAACAAGGGCCTATATTCTGACTCTGCTTGAATGAGTGACGATAGTTTGTTTCTTGGAGGACCATGAAATAAAAGAATTGCCAAGATATATACAGTAGCAAATATGTCCAATCTTTCCATGGGGCGAGGTGGGGAATGGGGGAGAGAGTGGGAAAAAAATTCTTGTAAGTTAAACGAAGATGGGGACCAGGAATGCATTCCCCATCTCCGCCCCGTCCTATTCCCTGTCCCAATTCTCTATTTATTATTAAATATAATTATTTAATGTTATGTATTATTATTATTATATATAATATTACATTTAAATTTCAAGTTTGATTGTTATTGGTCAAGATAATTAATATATTTAAATTTAGATTATATATTTAAATAATTTGATTTATATTTATTTCTTTCTACAAAAAATTGATTAGTTTCTTTAGGCCAAAATTTGAATAATTTATCTTTAAATTCAAATTGTCATGTAAAACTAATAATAATAAACAATTTAGCAATAGAATTAGTTCTTTATTAAAATTTTCTAACTTTAGTGATTTAAATTAATTAGTTTTTTCACAAAAAAAAAAAAAACTAACAAGAAAAAAATTCCCTCGAATAACCCGATCCTCGCGAGGAATCTTCATTTCGATCCTCGTGAGAAAATTCACAAGGATGAGGAATGAAATGGGGAGCGGGGATGGGGATGGAGAATGACATCCCCGGATTCGCCCCGTCTCGTGGACATCTCTACACAATAGGCCATCACATATTTTCTATCATCTACATTGGGAGCCCAATCGACATCAGAGAAGGTAATGATAGCAAGATCATCAGAAGGCTGAATCAAGAGTCCCATGTCCTTTGTGCCACTAAGATATCGAAGGGCACATTTTAATCCCTGTCAACGAATATCAAAAGATTGCTTGAGAAATTAGTTCAAATGATTAACAATATATGCAATATCAAATCGTGTATTTGTGAGGATTGCAAGGTGCCAATTGTACTCTAGTAGGCAAAGGGATCTGGTAAAGAACATCCATCGATGAGAGAAAAATGTTCTCCAATGACAAATGGTGTAGGGGCCGATTTCAGAGAGGTCAAATTTAACTTGCTGAGGAGATCGTCAATGTATTTTAACCGAGTTAAAAGGAGTCTAGTATCAGTTTGATTAACTTGAATCCCCAAGAAAAAATTTAGAGGACCGAGGTCCTTAATGGAAAAGGTATTATTTAAGGTAGCAACAAACTGATTGATCAGATCGACATGATTTCTAGTTAAGATCACATCATCAACCTAAACTAAAAGTAGAACAATTGAGGTGGCTGGTATGTAGTGAAGGGATTAAATCCCAAGCAGAAGCGCGTGAACGTCGTACAGTTCAATTCCAATGTGAATTAAAACAGAAAATGCATAGAAGATATGAAACAAATTTCATATAATAAACATTCTAAATTATTCATAGCATGCTAAAAGAGGAGAAAAATGAAGAAATTCTACTTACCATTGTAGAATACATAATCTTCACGAATCCTCTCTCGATCTCACGAACAATAACGATCCTGCTCCGGTATTCCTAAGAAAACACAACAATGGAGATGGGCACCACCACAAGGCCTTCCTCGTTATTCTCTAGGTTGAGAATAGTAGTGGAGTTGTGGGTTCACTCTATGATCAATTTTGGGAAAAGAAGAAGAAGATATTTGTGAGAGAAATTCACAGACCACTCCTGTTAAGAGAGGCATAGGAGGAAGAAGGAGATCTCACTCTCTGTCAAAGATGTGGAACAATTTTCACGTATTGAAGTTGAGAGATTAATGGGGGAAGTTATAAAAATAACTTCCTTTCTAACTATTAAAAACAATATTT
Organism: Benincasa hispida; assembly: GCF_009727055.1. NCBI lineage: Eukaryota > Viridiplantae > Streptophyta > Magnoliopsida > Cucurbitales > Cucurbitaceae > Benincasa > Benincasa hispida. The sequence goes on along the minus strand of NC_052351.1, from coordinate 5,497,072 downwards.
TGAAGTTTAAATAAAATATATAATAACACTTATTATATATTAATAAAACTATATGTTATATGTAACATATAGCCTATAGTTTATATTATCACATATAATATAACCCGTATTTATTAATCTCTCATATAACCTATAGAATTATATGAGTCACATTCATATTAATTTTAATCTATAGTTTTTATTAAGAATCATATTCATATAATTAATATTTGAATCATATTCAAATATTTCTTTCTCCCATTAAAACTTTATATTATAACGTATCATATACATTATATTAAATTATATCTTATATGAATCATATTTATATAATTGATATTTGAATCATATTCAAATATGTATTTCTCTAACTAAAACTTTATAATGTATATAAAGTCCATGTCGATCGATAGAGCAACGGTTGTTGAAGAGATCGTGAACAAATGGCGGTGTCCGGGGCAAGTTCGGAGCTAAAAATGAGGAGAACAATAGCATTCTACCGCTTAGCATTGGACGCTGCCATTGCAGTGTTGCAACCCTGCAAGGCAGTAGCAACGCATCAAAAGTCGCAGCATTGCAATGGTCCGAGGATTGACAGAGGACAGGCGGCGCTTAGACGTCTCGGCAGCTGCTTTTTTTAACCTAAATTCCTATTTGTATTTGTATTTTATTTATTTATTAATTAAATTAATATAATAGTTAAATTAAATTAATCAATTAATTTTGTTTTAGGGTGTCAAAATCAGTCCACTTTTTACTGTTTAATTTAATTATGCATTGGATGTATGTTTTAAATCATTTTTTGATTTTATATCACATATGGTATGTCATATAGATTAAAAAATACCCACCTTAGGATAAACATGTGCATGCATCATGATCAAATACAAAGAGTTATATTTTATAGATGTATGATTAAATTAGCATGCTCATGCATCATAATATAAAAGTTATGTTAATGATGTATGATTAGCCTAAGCATGTCCATGCATCATACTATATATTAACATTGTTCTAATAAATAGTGGAATGATGTATGTGAATGCTTGATGTGTTTATAATTCTAATAATTCATTAATTTATAAAGAGTTATAGTATTAATGAGATTGATTAAAATCTATAATCTTGATTGCATGCAAACATAGGTCTAAATTATTTTAAATAGTTTAAAATTGACTTATGTTCTTTTTAATGGGATTAGGATTAGGTTAGTCTTTTTAATTTGTTATAATAGAATTAAAATGAATTTCAATAAAAGATTAAAGTAATAAAATAATTTCCCATAAGGGACCTTTGTCAAAGGAAGGTTCTGTCTAGGAGAGGGTATTTAAGCTGGCAAAAATGGAACACCTCCACTAGGAGCGGCCTCCCTTCGGAGGGTGTTTTTATGGGTCAACAAAAAGGTGAATATGGAAAGTATTCATAGTAAGTAGGAGAGGGACGCGTGTCAATGTATCCCACGTTCTTCTCCATTAGGTTGCACCGTGAGATTCCTATGGTTCGTCTGCATGCGGGTTGAGAAGAATGTAGCTAATACGACTAAATAATTGAAGGAGTCATGCGATCAACTTGTTTTATGCATGCTTATATTTGTTGCTTGAATCAATTGAGAAATTGTTCTACGTAAAGTTAATATAAGTTTGAAAGAATTTAGATTAGGACCTCATAAAACAAGAGAAACTGTTCCTTAGAAATAAGTACATTATCTGCATATTACACCTATCGCATGCATTTTAGAGATAAGATAATGTGGCAAAGAACACTGAAAAGTGTTGGTCAAACATTAAGTGTATAGCTTGATCGCATATTCCATCTAGTTGTTTAGAAAGAGAGAGTAAAAATCCTTCTCAACCTTCTTGATGCGTTCTATACATGTGATGAAATAATAAAGCTTATGAGATTTAACGCTCAATTTTCTCTAGTCAAACCCAAGTGCAAATTTGACAAGAGTTCCTGGTGAGTTCAGCGTCGAACGTAAGGATTGCTTGTAAGTGCGTGTTAAAACTAAAAATATGATCTTAGCGGGAGTTAAAATGTTCAAGGGGTTCATTGAATAAGCTAACTTAAACCTAAATATACGATGGAAATTATGTTTAAATGAAGTAGTGAGTTGGATAACAGTTATACGATAAAAGGGTTGAGAAAGATTTTTACTAACTCTTTCTAAACAACTAGATGGAATATGCGATCAAGCTATACACTTAATGTTACGACCAATACTTCTCAGTATTCTTTGTTACATTATTTTATCACTAAGATGCATGTGATAGCTGTAATATGCCAAAAATGTATTTATTTCTAAGGAACATTTTCTCTACTTATTTCTAAGGAACATTTTCTCTTATTTTACGAGGTCCTAATCTAAATTCTTTCAAACTCTTATTAACTTTACTTAGAACAATTTCTCAATTGATTCAAGCAACAAATATAAGCATGCATAAAACAAATTGATCGCATGACTCTTTCAGTTATTTAGTCGTGTTAGCTACAATCTTCTTAACCCATGAGGTGATTTAGCTACGGATGATGTTGGTGAAAAAGACGGACAAGATATATAACAAACATGTATTCATACTGCAAATCTGAATTTTTCATTATAAAAAATACAATACAAATACATAAAACAAAGAAAAAGGGTTAGAGAGTAAAGTCATGGTTCTCAATGTCTTGCTTTCTTCGGCTAATTTTACAGCTGCTTCACTTAGGCGATTAAATAGTATTATCCTCCTCTCTCCCTAGAACCCTAAGCTCTCACTAAGGAATTTCTATGAAAATTTGATAAGGTTTTTAGCATAATCCCTTCTCAGGGTTCTCGTCTCCCACGATGTATATCATGATGTCTATATATATTTTGCATGGAGTTTGCATGGGTATTTATCGGCGTTCGTGAGCACTTCTTTTCTCTAACTCATGATTGCGTTGATGGGGCACATTAAATTCCATATCTTGTAGCGCCATCTACAACATGTCAGGGATTCATTGAATCTTCAAAAAAGTTTTCCTGTCGGCCACCAACGCAAGTTGTGATGTGACACCTACCGCCCATGTCATGTCATGCTCAATGCTTGTAGATTATGCGATCATCTTTCCTTTTGATGATGTAAAATTAGCTGCTGGAAACTTGGTGACTAAAATTATGTGGGAAGCAATATGCGATGCATGTCTTAGGTTATGCGTTGGTTCTCATGCGCCGGTGGTCATGCGTTGGAATGAAAATATGCGTTATTCTTATATGCGATGACTATGTATTCCTGTCACAAGTTTTCTTGCATTCACGCCAAGTATAACGTGAACGCAAGTTTCTCGGGTGATTTGAGGTTGAACTCAGAGACTTGTAGCTAAATATATGCGGTGATGTGTTTGCGGCAGATGAATAAAAGAATGACGGGGGTTGTAAGCTATAAACTACTCCTACTTCTAGCTATTAGATTAAGCGATGAGAATACGAATGAGAGGTAGACACACGACAACTGTTGACGCGTAGTGAAATGCATGGAAAAATAGATAAAATGTGAGAATGTCTTCATCGCAACCTTAAACTTGACCGCAAGAGCAACCCCAGCCAACGCAAACTAATGTGATCATGCCATACACGCCTGACGCAAATGCATGTGATTTGTAATAGCAAACGGAACTTATTCCTAAGTCTCCATTCTTGCTTATGCGATCTTAATCTAGCTTTCCCGAGCCTCGATTCTAACTTAGCTCTCTCAAGTCTTAGGTTCTTTCTTTAGACTCTCTCTCGAGTAGCTCTAAAGGTGTGTTGGACGCATGCATAAGACAAGGTAACCGCAAAAGCTTGGTTACGTAAGATTATTCGTATTCCTAGTGAACACTTGTTTATATTGCTTAATGTGACCAACCACTTACCCTCCCGGGCAATTAGTTGTTGCTGATTTCACTCATAGACAAGCATTCTGTCGGCCTATAGACAAGCGTTGCTACAGCTTCACACTAAGCAAATAAGATTTCTCACAGTACTCACGCAATGCACACCTCCCGATGGGTTGCTACATGCTTCATATTCTTATGCCGCATGATTAAGTATTCGATACTCTAGCAATCTCACTAAGTGGTGCAATGAATGTTAAGGATGCTGAGTAAAGAAAGATGGAGATGGAATCGAAGGAAATATAGAAATGCATTGATCACAAAATGTAATAATTCCTTAAGCCAAAATGTAATACAATACAATATAAGAAAAGAAGAGAAAATGAAAAGACCAGTTGGAAGCAATGTCTTGCTTCCAGCAGATGTGTGTCAAGGTTGCTGGTGGTGCTATGGATGGGCGGTGGAGCAGACTCTCTCGAGCTCTAGCTCCGGCGAAGGCTCCGGTCGTCACTTGAAATTGATGAAGGAGATGAAGAACTCTCAAGCTTTCTTCTCACATGTTCGTCTGGATCACAAGGAAAGCCTCAGGAAAAAAACCTTGGATAAAATATAATTCTGCTCATCGGCTTTTATTTATAGAGCTTGATCACCGACAACATTAATGGACCTGCTCTGATTCTGACATTTATGGCGTGTTGGTCCTTTTCTAAATCTCTGCTGCTAACGGCGTGGTAGGTGAAATGTCAACATTGTCTTTTGATTCTCCCAAGGTATGCGTTCATGTTGCATTCCACCAACCTTGTGTTCATCCCTCTATTATGGTTATCATCATGTAGCCGCAATCTTCTTGCGATGACTGCATTCTTTCGATGGCCGCAACTTTTCAGCGATGACCGCATTCGCTTGACGATCGCAACCTCTATCCGATGGACGCATGCGGTTGATGACCGCAACATCCATGCATCGAACGTATGCGTTCGCCTTGCGATGGAGAAATTCTCTGCATGCGGTCGTCTTTGCGATAGCCCGACTTTTGCATATGCATCCGCTTTTTGCGTTAGCTACAAAGATAGACAATTAAACACATAATAATGCATAATAGTGGGTTAGCTGAGATTCTTAATGCCGATGGGCAAAAACTCATTTTCTCATGAATTCCTAACATAATCGCCGCATATTCTGCTTAACAGCCCTCATAATTCTAAATAAAAGGCCTAAGATCACGTGCATTTTTGCCCATCATCACACCCCCAAACTTATTATCATGCTTGTTCTTAAGCATGCGTTATACTCAAGAAATTCTAACTCACCTGCTGGCTTTTCTTTGCGATGACTAGCCTTTCAGAATATAATTTACTCATACCTCTGACCATGGCCGCAACGCTCTCCTCCATTTCGGCTGCTTCTTCAAAAAGGTCTTTTCTAAGTTTAAATCTGGCAAGCCTTTGCTAAAAAACTTTTTCTTCATTCCCCACAACTCTGCGTTTAGCTTTTGAGAATTCGTTCGTTCAAAACAATTCAGCTTTGTAATTACTTATTAAAATGCGGCGTTGAACCTGGTTACGCTCTTCGTTTCGGCTTGCCCCCACGTATGTCATGCGGCTATCCAACTTCGGTTGCATTCCATATTTAACTTAACTCTTGTCTGGCTTGATTTCGCTTGCACCCGACAGAGGAGTTGTGCTTATGCGTTGATCCTGGCAACTTACCTTCGTTTTGGCTTGCTCCCATGTGTGTCATGCGGACATCCAACTACAGGCAAGTGCCTTTCACAACTTAACTCTTATCAACATGGGTTTCCCCATTGCGTTGACAGTGGAGTTGTTATTCTCAAAATATATATTGATTTTTAAATGATCGCAATGTAATGAACGCAATTCTCCGGGATCGCTGCCACCCCCAAACTTAGAGGTTGGCAGCGTTCTCACCGCAAAGCTAAAAACAAACTCAATAGGAATGCGATAACAAATGTTTGAGTGAAGATTTGCACAAAATAAAACTTAAGACTTTCAAATTTTGAAAAAGCTATTAAAAGTAAGGAGAGCCTTGTGATGTTTAGTTAGCGGATGTAGTGAATTATACGTACCATCATAGATGCATCACAAAGGATTGCAATCCGATAAAGAGAATTTCAAAAGTATAATGCATAAAAGATAACAAGAAAAGAACCTTAAGTGGAATAACGCATGCGACCATGCTTTGGAATCCATGCGATTGAAGCCATGCGTTGAAAGATGGAGGGAATTCTTCCGTTGTAACTGCGCACTGAGGAGAATTATTGTCGCACCTATAAGGAGCAAACGCACCACAACAAAATAAGAAGCCACATATCCAAAATAACAATAAAAATAAACTAAACTAAACTATGAGAGCAAGGTAAAGATAGAGTAGAAGACGTCCCTGGAGCGATTAGAGTGTTGTCACCGCAAGGAGTCTCCCATGCAGGAGATTGCTCTCAACTTCTTAGGTCAAGAAGCTTGCCCTGACCATTGGAACTTCCGATAATTGATGGGCGCATGTGCTTAGAACTACCTTCAACTCATGCGACTAATTGCCCTTCTACCTTAGGGTCAATACTGGCTTTTAGCACAACGGCTACACTTCAATATTGTTTGTCACTTGTACACACAAGCTACAATACTCCCAAGGTAAAAAGGTTGCCTGCAAAAACACAAAACTCAACAAACTATTACCTGCCAAGTCCCTGGCAACGGTGCCAAAAACTTGATAACGTAAAATTAGCTGCCAGAAACTTGGTGACTAAAATTATGTGGGACGCAATATGCGATGCATGTCTTAGGTTATGCGTTGGCTCTCATGCATCGGTGGTCATGCGTTGGAATGAAAATATGTGTTACTCTTATATGCGATGACCATGCGTTCTTGTCACAAGTTTTCTTGCGTTCACGCCAAGTATAACGGAATGCAAGTTTCTCAGGTGATCCGAGGTCGAACTCAGGGACTTGTAGCTAAATATATGTGGTGATGTGTTTGCGGCAGATGAATAAAAGAATGATGGGTGTTGTAAGCTATAAACTACTCCTACTCCTATTTCTAGTTATCAGATTAAGCGATGAGAATATGAATGAGAGGTAAAGACACGACAACTGTTGACGTGTAGTAAAATGCATGGAAAAATAGATAAAATATGAGGATGTCTTCCTCGCAACCCTAAGCTTGACCGCAAGGGCAACCCCAGCCAATGCAAACTAATGCGATCATGCCATACATGCCCGACGCAACTGCACGTGATTTGTAATGGCAAACGGAACTTATTCCTAAGTCTCCATTCTTACTTATGCGATCTTAATCTAGCTCTCCCGAGCCTCGATTCTAACCTAGCTCTCTCAAGTCTTAGGTTTTTTCTTTAAACTCTCTCTCGAGTAGCTCTAAAGGTGTGTTGGATGCATGCGTAAGACAAGGTAACCACAAAAGCCTAGTTGACGTAAGATTATTCCTATTCCTAGTGAACACTTGCTTACATTGCTTAATGCGACCAACCACTTACCCTCTTGGGCAGTTACTTGTTGCTGATTTGACTCATAGACAAGCGTTGCTACAGCTTCACACTAAGCAAATAAGGTTTCTCACAGTACTCACGCAACGCACACCTCCCAATGGGTTACTACATGCTTTATATTCCTATGCCACATGATTAAGTATGTGATACTCTAGCAATCTCACTAAGTGGTGCAATGAATGTTAAGGATGCTGAGTAAAGGAAGATGAAGATGGAATCGAAGGAAATATTGAAACGCAATGATCACAAAATGTATTAATTCCTTAAGCCAAAATGTAATACAATACAATATAAGAAAAGAAGAGAAAATGAAAGGACCAGCTGGAAGCAATGTCTTTCTTCTAGCAGATATGTATCAAGGCTGCTGGTGGTGCCATGGATGGGCGGTGGAGCAGACTTTCTCGAGCTCCAACTCTTGCGAAGGCTCCGGTCGTCACTCGGAATGGATGAAGGAGATGAAGAACTCTCAAGTTTTCTTCTCACGCATTCGTCTAGATCACAAGAATCCGCCCTAAAGCGAGCCTCACGCAAAAAACCTTGGATAAAATGAAATTCTGCACATTGGCTTCTATTTATAGAGCTTGGCCGTTAATGGACCTACTTTTATTTTGACATTCGCGGCTTGTTGGTCCTTTTCTGAATCTCTGCTGCATCGGCTTCTATTTATAGATCTTGATTCTCCCGAGGTATGCGTTCATGTTGCATTCCACCAACCTTGCATTCATCCCTCTATTATGGTTATCATCATGTAGCTGCAATCTTCTTGCGATGACCGCATTCGTTCGATGGCCGCAACTTCTTAGCGATGATCGCATTCGCTTGACGATCACAACTTCTATGCGATGGACGCATGTAGTTGATGGCCGCAACATCCATGCGTCGAACATATGCGTTCGCCTTTGCGATAGAGAAATTCTCCAAATTGGATCATCTTTGCGATAGCCCGACTTTTGCATATGCGTCCACTTTCTGCGTTAGCTACAAAGATAGACAATTAAATGCATAATAACGCATAATAGTGGGATAGCTGAGATTCTTAATGCCGATGGACGAAAACTCATTTTCTCATGAATTCCTAACATAATCGCAGCATATATGATAACTTGTAGAAATATATGTTATTTACGCTGCCTTATTCAGATATTGTGGCCAAAAAAGAGTAAATATGCGTCGATTGTATGAAAATTAGCTCAGAAATATAATAAATATAAATTATCGTAATTACACCCACTAACATCATTAAGATGGTAGAAGAGGAGATTTCTACTCTGTTTTGCCGGAAATCAAGTCACCGCTTACGATCAGGGCTCAATGAGAAACTGAACAACACATCTCTGTCACATTGTGCTCGTCAATCAAAAATGAAGAGATGATTAACGCAATGATGACGCAATGCAACAGTCGATCCCGAGCTGAATGTCAACCGCATGCGGTAATAAAAATAACACCGCATGCGAGCAACCGGTCGAAAGATGTAGCTGAGAAAATACTGAGGATTACAACACATGTACAACTAACTGTTGTGCAGATTTGACGGTCTGATTGCATAATAGAAGGAATATTTATTCCTCCATCTTTGGAATTTCCATAACAATAAGTGGGGTCCACAAGCCAAGAGTCAAAGCTTTTCACCTATAAATACCCCCATAGAATTCAGAGAGGGTATACTTGATACGAGGGCTAATTAATGCTAGATTATTGAGAGAGAGGTTGAGCTAAGTACTGATCGGAAGAAATCCGAGAAGAGAATAGACAAGGCCGAGAGGTGAGTCTTTAGTGCAATCTGCCAACCCCCCCCCCCCCCCACCCCCAGAAGCTTGTGCTTAGATCCCTGCTACCGGTTGAGCAAGCCTGAGAGGGAAGCTCATCCTTCCACACGATCCATCCACGCCGGCAAGAAAATCTCCATCTAGATCGGCGCTAAGACGTTAGCGTTTATTTGTATTTGTTCTAACTCTATTTCATCAATTGTATTTCATTCTCTTAATCCTTTCATTCACAAATCATGTATCAGACGCTAAATAGTTTTATTAAATGTCTCGATCATTTACGTTTCCACTTCTTTGTCTATTTCCATTCCTCCATTAATCGTTTTCTCCATGAAGTTTTCTTAATCTCTTGGTAATTAATATGCATTAAATGAGTAACTTAATTTGTGATAAAGAGATAAATGCGTTTACCTAAGGCTTGCTAGACGACATCTTCACCTGTGAGAGCAGAAGTGAAGATGTCATTCTGATATATCGAGAGAAGGTTAGAAGAATGTGTTAACTGAAGCGAGTAGCACTTCCAGAGATGGAAGCAACCTTGCATTCATTACGTTCGTCCTTGTTTCACTATAGAGATGTGGGAATGTGGTTGATCACCGAGAGGTGTACGCCAAGGGAAAAGCGGAACCGTACCTATATCTTTAATGCAATTAAGGAACTTGTGCTGTTTGTATTAATTATCTTTTTCTCTTTTTGATTCACACATAAGACTTGCCACCGTATAACATGATCTTTGTAGATTCTTCACAGTCAGCCTCAACCTCAGTATCTTGTATCATGAAACCTGTATCTTGTATCAACTTAGCTTAGATTTACTTTATCGAAATTTATTTTATTATCGCATTTTTACCGCTTTACTTTACTTTATCGCATGTTTAATTACTTGTACACAAAACTCTTTTATAAATTGAAAAACCTCTGGTCGCATGTATCACAAACATAATGCAATAACCTCAAACAATCCCTATGTTCGACCTCGGATCACATCGAGAAACTTGCGGTGGAATTATACTTGGTTCCAACGCAAGGAAACTTGTGATAACGTACAACATACTATAAGAACATTCATTATTAACGCATATCTAGAAGTAGTATCGCTTGGACTTGTGTCTTGCTTGTAGTTTATATAGCATAAAAATTTGACAAGTTTATGGTGCCGTTGCCAGGGAACTGGTAACGGGGACATGGACTTGTTCATTCATTCATATCCATATTCGTATCAGCGCATTGTTTAAGACTAAAATTTGTGTAACAATATTCTGCTTAACAACACTCATAATTCTAAATAAAAGGCCTAAGATGACGTGCATTTTTGCCCGTCATCACCTTTTCTTCTCTGGAAATTCTTGTTTGATCGTATTAGTAGGTATGCAACATACGATCACACGTTCATCAGACTGCTGAAGGATTTTTGCATAGAAGTAGCGAAATTAGTTTGAAATTTAAATATGTTATGCGTTAAAAGTATGTGATCGCATGCTTTGCTTTTTGTATAGTTTTATTGGTAAAAATTATCTAAATTTTATGTCTTTGTCGTATTATTTTAAATGAAAGAGATACAATAATTTGTATTTCTATAAGTTATCACACTCTCAAATTTAAAATAATGCTTGTGCTCAAGCATATACTTAAGACTTCTTATGATTTCGATTGCCTTCAGGAATTTTCTAGACCTCTCAGAGTGCCTCACCCAGTTTGCTAGACTAGATTTTTTTTTTTTTAGTTTTATTTCTTCTTCCTATAAATTTACTTCTAGCCTTGAGAAGCCGTAAGCTTATTCTTCAAAAATCCTTTACTCATTTCTAAGACTATCTCATATTTCTGAAAAATGGAGATTTGGAATGAGATAAAAAGATTTTCTCCTTGCTACTTCTTATTGTGATTTTACACTGATCCAAACGTTTAACCTTCATTTTGGCTTGTCCCCATGGGTGTCATGCGGACATCCAATTACGAGTGAATTTCTTTTTTCAGACTAAACTCGTGCCGTCTTTTTGAGGTAATGGAGTTGCAATCACTTATTCTTTGCATTGATCACGATTCTTGCATTTGTTTTGGCTTGCCCCCATAAGTGTCATGCGGACATCCAACTATCAGCAAGTTTCGATCTCAACAGCTTTTTTTTTCTTATAGAACATAGTACTTAAAGAGATTAAATATTTTTGAAAAGCGTTCAAGTTTTCACACCTTTTCCACCCCCAAATTTAGAAGGTATCAAGGTTCCTAGAAAGAAATATGCGATGGTGTTAGAAAGTTATTGCAAAAGACGTTTGTTGAAAAGCTTGCATGCTTACTGAATCTTAGAAGTAACTTTAAAGGAAAAATAATCTTAAAACTTAATACTAATCAGTCTAGGCATTAATGTTAAGGCATAATTTCATCATTGGGGTCATCAATGGCAAACAGGGCAACAGAAGAAAGTAAGCAATCAAAAGTATGCACATGATATAAATAGAAAGGAAAGGCACAAAAGATAGACAAAATTTTCAATAAATTTATATTTCATAATGCGGCAAACTGATATAGAAACAACATTAAGCTTAAAACAAAAAGGAGATAAGGAAGGACACCGTCCTGAATTAAAGTTTCTTCTGCATCACTGTTGTGATCCTGAGGTGGATTCTCGTTGAGAAAATGCAGTAGATCTTGAAGATACGAGGGAGTTAATGTCACCACCACTAGGCGAGTAACGACGTTCTGAAATAAGTCAACCATATAATGGAACTGATCGTGCTGCCTTTGTATCATTTGCGTATGAAGTTCCGCGTTGTGTTTTGTTGATTTTGAACAAATTCTCTCAATTCGATTTGCTAACGCATCAACTCATTCATTTGCAGTTGGAGTGATTATTGGTGCCGCGTCAAGTCATTGAGACCTCCTAAATAGGTTCACGGAGGTCATCATGGAGGAATTTAACCATTCGGCCTTAGGCTTCAGAGTCATTTGTTTGCTCTTGCTGCCAGGTTAATGCTCACTTTCCTCGCCAATGCCAGATCCAATGCTTGTTTCAATCTTAGGCACCAAAAGGCTTGAGGAATCGGAAGTGAAACGTGGAGGGCTTTTAGAGGGCAGTGGTGGGCTTGGTAGTCTTGATGTGAGGGAGAGGATAGGAAGGTGTTCATTTCCAAGAGCTAGTGGTGCTGGTTTTTTAAGCGTTGGAGGAAAAAGGTTGAGGTCAACACTAACCTTGACAGATTCATGGTTTTGCTGAGGTGGAAAATTTTCTAATTGAGGAGAGGGGATCATTTGATCTTCAACTTTTGGGGCGATAGATACTTTTTGTTTCTTGCACTGTGAGGTCTCTGGGGTAGTCTAAGTCTGCGGTTACCACTTTGCCCGTTACTTAGGTTTGGATGTCTGATGCAGGTGATAACTTGTAGAAATACAAGTTATTTATGCTGCCTTATCTAGATATTGCGATCAGAAGAGAAGGAATATGCGTTGATTGTATGAAAATTAGCTCAGAAATACAATAATTATGAATTAACGTAATTACACCCACTAACATCGTCAAGATGGTAGAAGAGGATATTTTTACTCTGTTTTGTCGGAAACCAAGTCATCGCTTGTGATCAAGGCTCAACGAGAAACTGAACAAGGCATCTCTGTTACATTACGCCCGTCAATCAACAATGAAGAGATGATTAACGCAATGACGGTGCAATGCGACAGTTGATCCCAAGCTGAATTTCAACCGCATGCGGTATGAAATACAACATCGCATGCGAGCAACCGATCGAAAGATGCAGCTGAGGAACGCAAAGGCGGAGGATTGTGACACGTGTACAACTAACCGTTGTACAGATTTGACGGTCTGATTGAATAACAGAAAGAATATTTATTCCTCTATCTTCGAAATTTCCATAACAAGAAGTAGGGTCTACAAGCTAAGAGTAAAATCTTTTCACCTATAAATCCCCCCATAGAATTCAGAAAAGATATACTTGATATGGGTATAATTGATATGAGGGCTAATTGCTGCTGAATTATTGAGAGAAAGGCTGAGTTGAGTACTGATCGGAAGAAATCTGGGAAAAGAAGAGACACGGGCGAGAGGTGAGTCTTAGTGTGATTCTGCCAGATCCACGCCGTGAAACTCTGTGCTTAGATCCCTGCTATCGGTTGAGCAAGCCTAAGAGGGAAGCTCATCCTTTCGCACGATCCATCCACATCGGCAAGCAAATCTCCATCCAGATCGGTGCTAAGATGTTGACGCTAATTTGTATTTGTTTCTAACTCTATTTCATCAAGTGTATTCCATCTTCTTAATCTCTTCATTCACAAATCTGTATCATATGCTAAATAGTTTTATTAAATTTCTCGATCGTTTCCATTTCCACTTCTCTATCTATTTCCGCTCCTCCATTTATCGATTTCTCCATGAAGTTTTCTTAAAACCTTGGAAATTAATATGGATTAAATGAGTAACTTAATCTGTGATAAAGAGATAAATGCGTTTAGCTAAAGCATGCTAGACGACATCTTCACCTGCGAGAGCAGAAGTGAAGATGTCATTCTGATATGTCGAGAGAAGGTTAGAAGAATGCATTAACTAAAGCGAGTAGTACTTCCAGAGATGGAAGCAACCTTGCGTTCATTACGTTCGCCTCTATTTCACCACAGAGATGTGGGAACGTGGCCGATCACCGAGAGGTGTACGCCAAGGGAAAAGCGGAACCGTACTTATATCTTGAACGCAATTAAGAAAATTACGATGTTTGTATTAATTATCTTTTCTGTTTCTGCTTCGTACATAAGACTTGTCACCGCATTACACGATCTTTGCATAATCTTCACAGCCAGCCTTGACCTCAGTATCTTGTATCATGAATCCTGTATCGTGTATCATCTTAGCTTAGATTTACTTTAATGCAATTTATGTATTATCGCATTTTTACCGCTTTCTTTACTTCATCACATGTTTAATCACTTGTACACAAATTCTTTTATTGAAAAACCCCTGGTCGCATTTATCACTAACACAACACATAACCTAAAACAGTCTTTGTGTTCGACCTCGGATTGCACCGAGAAACTTGCGGAGAAATTATACTTGGTTTCAATGCAAGAAAACTTATGACAACGCACAACATACTACAAGAACATTCGTTAATAACATATATCTAGAAGTAGTATCACATATTATCGCATAAAATCTATGTCACAACAAGTTTATTGCGCAGTTGCCGGGGAACTGGTAACAGGGACATGGACTTGTTCATTCATTCATATCCATATTTGTATCGGCGCATTGTTTTAGACTAGAATTTGCGTGTCAACAAGCAACCTCATTAGGCGGCTAAGAGAGTTGTTTGCCAATGTGTTCTTCTCCGCCACATCTTCCTCTTCTTCAAACCATCCATGAGCCATGCATAGCTTAGTAATGAGCAAAGGGATGAACAGTTGCTTCCATGAGTGAAATCTGTCTTGTGTAACTGGGTTCCTAACTCCCCAATCAGACAAATCCCCAAAAAGGTAGGCTTGTTAAGTTGGCAATCTGGCCACTCTCACCCATACTAATCAAAGGACTGCCCTCATAGGCAGGAGTTTCCAAAACACTCAGGATTGAGGCCATGTAACATATGGTCGTTTAAGTGAGATGTAAGTCTCAAGTATCAACAACGTTATATAAAGAAACGAATCATCTCGTGGTCCAATCTTATACAAATTCTTTGTATAGGACACCTCCACTCGCACGTCTCCACATGAATAATCAGGATCAGATCATCTTTAGTAGTTTACAATACTTGTAAACCTCCACAAAGTGGGTTGTATCTGTAGTTTCACCAGGAGAAGGTATCCCACCTTTTGTTGGGATTGATGCCCTAAAGACTCGTGTCCTGTAGTTTGTAAACTGTTTGTACGAAATTTTGTGTTGTATAATATGATATTTACTTCACATCTTGTTTTATGCTCAGTTGCATGTTTTATTTGCTTTACTACAAACCAATAAACATAAAATCTCTAGTTATTAGTATGTAACTGAAGCATGTATGTGGTGACATACAAGTGGATCATGTCTTGAGTGATAACCAAAATGGTCTGTACTATATGGATATAGGAGGGAAACCTTATCCTGGTAACGCTACGGATGCGGTCCGCTTTGTGGAATGGTCACAAGTGTTGTGACTTGTCACAAATGGTTTGATCCTGATCATTCGTGTAGGGGACATGTGAGCGGGGGCATCCTGTACAAAGAGTTTTTATAAGACTTGACCACAAAGTGTTAACGTCTCGTCATATAACACCGTTTATGACAGAGACTTCACTTCACTAGGATGACCATAGGTAACATAACCTCAATCCTGAGTGAGTTGGGAACTCCTGCCATTGAGGGTGGTCCTTTAATTTGTATGGATACAAGTGGCTAGGTCGCCGATTCAAACCTACCATTTTGGGGATTAGTCTGATTTGGGAGTTGAGAACTCAGCTACACAAGATGGAATTCACTCTTTCTTCGAAGCAGGGATAAGTAGATAGATAGCTCCCTTAAGGACTGATTCCAAAGCTTGAACGATGTGGCGCCACACACCTTCTCTTGGCGCGAGAGGTGTTCACACATAGTTGGACTATGTTGTATTGTTCATTAGAGGAATCAGTGGTACTTAAGTAGTGAGATGTAACTATAGGGGCAAAACGGTAAATTGGCCCAGTTATACTTAGAGCATATGTGAAGGGTCATCGTACTCATGATTGGTTATATCCAATGGACACAGAAATATATCTGTGGTTCAACTTTTGGTCTTTAGTGGAATGCCTGACAGTTAACGGATGGTGGATCTCGTGGCTAGAGAGTTTAGTTAGCTATTCACAGATCGTTGGAGCTTCGAGCCACAGGTCCATTAGGTCCCCTGGGTAGTTTAGATAAAGTCGAGAATCAGTATTTGGGTCAGTTTGAAATGTTCAAATTGACAAGAGGGAATTCGATTATATATGATATAATTGAACTAGTTAATTATACGTATTATAATTGACTAAATGTATGAGATACATTATTTTGGAAAAAATTGGATATAAATATGATTTATATCAAGTAGATGAGAAATTACTATTGTAGATATGTGATATCAAACTGTGGAGTAAGAATATAATATAATTATATTCATTAATTATTAAATTGGTTAATTATATGATAATTGGCTTAAATTTCTTTCGGACGTGCGTTAGTGGGAGCAGCCGAAGTCGGTTATTGTAACCGAAGAATAAAATGAAAATTTTTTCATTTTGCAAAGGTTCGGAAAAATTGACATCGGTGTGAAAACGTAACAATTGCATAGTTTGAGAGCCTATACAATAGTCGCTCATCGCCTAAACGATTGCTTGTCAGCGCCTAAACGATTGCATAGTGTGCCGCATTTTCTAAACGATCGTCTACCATTTACTAAATGATCGCTTAGTAAAACGTACACGATCGTGTAGCTTCTTCTAAATGATAAGCACATAGCTATATAATAGCTCATTTTCTCTCCCACTTGTTTATCGTCTACACGATTAGTTCTTTCTCCAACCTATACCAAATTCACCAAAGACCACACTTTGGATTCTCACTCCAAGAATACCAAAGGCTCCATTTTGGTGGTGTCGTCCCCATTACATTCACTTGTTCATGACTGTTCGTGTTGCTGCCGTTCGTGTAGACGATCGTGTTGCTGCAGCCAATGCGTTTGTTAGGCGATAGAGTACGGGTAGAGGTTCTTCCGCTACATCTGAGTTCTAAAGTTTGAAGAGGGTCTTCAACTGGTATGAAAACTCTTTCCTTTATTTTTTATTGTTTGAAGCATGCCTTTAATTAGTGTGAATTTGCATAACATAACTACATGTTAGAACGTATGTGTTGTATTTTAGTTATAATGAAATTGGAAAGATCCAAACACGCTCATGGAAAGAGTTCCTTCACCTTTATCCTTATACAATAAACATTTTAGGTTATTACTTAAGGCATGATCCACTTGTATATCCAATATACATGCTTAAGTTTATATACAATAACCACGGATCTTTGTTTATTGGATATGAGTAAATGCAAATTTTTTTTAAAAAAAGTCTAATTTTATTCATAACAATGTGTACAATGTTTACAAACTACGATACACCGGGAGAATAGAGCATACTCTATACCCTAGTACAAACCCCTCTCGGGCCAGAAGAGGGTGTGGTGCCACATTGTTCAAGCCCTGGAATCAGCCCTTAAAGGAGCAATTTATCTACTTACCTGACATTAGAGAAGAAGTGAATTCTGTATTGTGTAGATGTATTCCTAGAGCCCCAATCAAACGAATCCCCAAAATAGTAGGTGGTGCGTTATTTTATGAAGTGGAAATATGGATGATATGCGTTGATGGAATTGCGTTGTGCACTCAAGTTTCCCTAGCGGAATTCAAGTGTAAATTCCTCTGAGTTCCTTGGTAAGTCCAGGGTCGAACATAGGGACTTGTGAAAATAGATTGCGTTGGTAATTTTGATGAAAACTTTGTGGTAACGGGGAAAATAAATAAAGTGTTTGGTTTGTCGATTGCGTTGATTAAAAATAAATAACAAATGCGGCAGAGTTTGAAAAGAGTTGGTAAACGGGAAATGTAATAAATATGCGATGAACGGGTTAAGAAAGGTTTCGGCTAACACTCCCTAGAATGCGTTCATGCTTACGATCATGCAATATGCATACAACAGTAAACCACCTCTTGGTGCGAATACCACAGCTTCTAAGTCTAGAACGCGTGCGATATATATGCGATAAGTCTACAGGGTTTACATATAAACCTCTATTACTATTTATGCAAGAAAAATGTCATCCAAACAAATATGCGACCACATAATATCATTCCTATTCCTAGGATGGATGCGATGCAAGTTGACAAACAGAGCTTATCTCTAAGTCCGTATCTCTTGTTTATGCAAGCCTAATTTTGCTCTTTCGAGTCCATATTCTAACCTAGCTCTCTTGAGACATTAGGTTCTTTCTTTACACTTTCTCTCGAGTAACTCTAAAGGGTAATTTGCATAGCATAAAACAAGAAAATCGCAAGCTATGTACTTCCTAGGTCATGTTAGCGTAGTTCTTCTCAACCCATTCAACTAGTTTAGCTACTCATGCGTATTAAGAGAGTGAGCAGATGTAGAAATAGAACTTATATTGAATAGATATGAAGATGAAGTACAAAATAACAATGCAAGTATAGTAAACAGCCTGGTAGCAATTTCTTGCTGCCAGGCGTTTACACTATTTCTACTCATGCTCTAAAGATATTCTCGCTCTCGCTTGGTAGAAAATCTCCATTTGCAGGCAATCTGGTAAGTCATTGTATGGACAGTCTTTACCAGCCACTTTGAACCTTGCTCAAGCATATTGGGTGATTCGTCATCCTTCTTGTTCAAATTTGTTATTGTTTTCTTCTCCTAGCGTTCTCAGTTGGTGGAATAAATACTTCTTCATAAAACTTTCCACCACCTGTTCTCTCGAAGTTATATATCCTGGTTCGAGAGAATTGCCTGATTCCTCGCCTGATCACACAAGAAAAGGGAAACAGAGTTAGTCGAACTTCCTTGGTTTAGATATTTGGAACACACAAAACTTCATCGCCACGCCTTCCTCCAAACTGTCTAACAGCCTGGATCATCTGCAACATTACTGCTTCATTTCAAATCTCGATCCATCTAACGCTGGTGTCATGATTCTCGGAGAGAAATCGTAGAGGTTAGGTGACGCATAGTCCCGGATGGGCCTATTACGGTCATTCGCCAGAAGGTTTGGGTTGGCCATTATATTATTCGTGTTAGCGGCCCTTGGGTCTATTTTGCTCCGCCATTCTTGGTGTTTCTTCTTATTGTTGTTGACGATCTCTTAGTCTTCTTCTAAAAGTCCTCTCCAATCTCCGGGTCATAATTCGCCACAGATTGAGAGTTTTGCAAAGAAATCAAAAAATTACCGTTAAAAACTATTTTCTCGAAGTCCCCGGCAACGGTGCCAAAAACTTGATGTGAAACTTTATTGAGTTATCCAACTACGAGCAATGCACTCTTTCTCAGACTAAACTCATACCGATTCGGCAGTGGAGTTACGGTCATATATTTATGTGTTGATCCAGGTAACTTACTTTCATTTTGGCTTGCCCCCACGTATGTCATGTAGACATCTAACTACGGGTAAGTGCCTTTCACAACTTAACTCTTATCAACATGGGTTTCCCATTGCGTTGACAGTGGAGTTGTTATTCTCAATTTTTTTTTTATGTAATAGCAAGGTCGAAAACAAATACCCCACCCTAAAATTTAAAATGCGGCAATGTCCTCATTGCCAAAAGATTAAAATAAATCATGTGAGTTCTAGAATGCGTTGTAAATAGATTTTGAAAGAAGTCTAGCAAACCCCTAACTTCTAGAAATATTTTATGAGGTGACTATCTTAAGATTAAGTTGATTTTAGTATATACGAAAGAAATAGAAGCATATTTTTCATCATTGAAATCATACTTGGCAAAGAAACAGAATGTGGTAACTCACTAAATTTATCTATGTCAAATGATTGCGGTGATTAAAGAAGATGCGGTGATAAAACTTGAAAACTAACATGCGATGTGATAGCGCAAAATTGGAAATAAAGATAAGGAAGAGTACACCCCAAATTTTGCGCTATCACTCGCATTGTATTGACGCATCCATCTTTGCGGCGATCACTCTTCTTTGGGATGCAGTGATGGAATAAGATAAGTGCTTCTTTGTGTAACATCTCCGCAATCTAGCACATCGATCGTTGCAAGAAAAATAAAGAGAGGGTCTAATTATTTTAAACAAAATAAAAATTTGTATCGCATTTGGTTTTTTTTCTTTTTTTGTAGTAAAGATAGTGACAGTAAAATAAGGATAGATCAGGATTTGAGAAGATAATAAAAATTATGAGTAATGGAGAAGAGTTGAAGAATTTATGTTTCCCAAAACTTGCGTCCCTGATATGTTGCGATCATTTGATAATGCAGGGACCACTTATTTCCGACTGGTTTGCTCACGTCCATGGTGGCTTTTGTCTCTTTTCTTTGTCTTCTAGGGTCTTTACTGCCTTAATCCGGAGTTTTTCCCCATGAATAGTCATTACAATTTCCCCTTTACGCATATCAATTTGAGCGCGACCGGTTGAAAGGAATGGTCGTCCCAATATGATGGGTGCATCTTCGTCCGATTTATAATCCAAAATGAGGAAGTCTGCCGGCAGGATGAATTTATCGATTGAAATTGCGGCATTTTTCAACTCTCCTTCAGGATGTATTCGAGATCTGTCCGCGAGCAGGAGAGTTTCCTTTGTGGGTGTAAGTGTGTTGGCATTCCATTGTTTGAATATTGATAACGACATTATGTTTATACTTGCCCCAAGGTCGCATAGTGCCTGGCCACTGAAGGTCCCTCCAATAGAGCATGGGATTGTGAAAATTCCTGGGTCGCCCATTTTAGGTGGGATTATAACATTTTGCGCTGCAGCCATTATTGCGATATTTTCATCCTCAATTTGTTCCTCTTTCAATCTTTGTGAAGTTACTGGTGGTTGGACTTCTTCTATCTCAAGATCCAGAGGCTTAATGGTGGATGCAACTTCATGGTCTGTTTTCTCGGGCTTCTCCAAACTATAGGTCAGCGGGTCTTCGGTTATCACCGCAATCAAGTTGGTCGCAATGCACTTCTCCCTTACTTCCTGTCTCTTATACACATCTAGATGTGTATAAGAGACAGCTTCTGTGGTCATGTTGTCGCTTAGCAAGGAAACTGCTAAACATTTTTCCTTCCTGTTACCCCCAGCATTGCGAGGGAGCTCAGTTGAGCTCGATGACGCTCCTTGCAGTCTATTTTCAAGCTCACTCGTAATCTGGCCCATCTGTAATTCAAGATTGCGAATGGACGTGGCCTGACTTTGAAGCACCGTCTCGTTTTTCTCTATATATTGCTTCAATAGGCTCTCCAAAGAAGAGGATTGTGGTGGTTGTTAAGAGCTACTTGCTTGATTGCTCGGTGAACCGTTGTTGCGTTGAAAGAATCCTGGTGGCCCTTCTTTTTACGCCACAGGTTGAAAATTTTGTTGTTGATTCTTCCAAGCAAAATTTGGATGGTTTTGCTACCCGGGGTTATATGTATTAAAATAGGGGTTATCTCTCATGAAGCATACCAACTGCGGGTTTGTTGGGCATTCTTCCATCGGGTGAGCATCACCGCAAATGACACAACTTGCGGCCATTTGAGTGATTGCGCTGACCTGCCCTTTCTTCACTCCCATATTATTAATTGCAATGCCTTGTATTAAACTCATCATCGTAGTCATTTGATTTTGCAGGGATGCGATGGCCCTATTGTTTGCGTCATTTTCTTTGATTCTTGATTTCTGATCGCTTTCCCTCCAATCCTCATGATTTTTGGAAATGCGTTCAAGTATACTCTTAGCCTCCTAATATGTTTTGTCGAGCAGACCACCAGCGGCTGCCGCATTGGCAGCGGTCTGTGAAGAGGGATTCAGTCCTTGGTAGAAAATCTCCATTTGCAAGGCAATCTGGTAAGTCATTGTATGGACAGTCTCTTACCAGCCACTTGAACCTTGCTCAAGCATCATTGGGTGATTCGTCATCTTCTTGTTCAAAATTTGTTATTGATTTTCTTCTCCTAGCGTTCTCAGTTGGTGGAAAATACTTCTTCATAAACTTTTCCACCACCTGTTCTCACGAAGTTATATATCCTGGTTCGAGAGAATATGCCTGATTCCTCGCCTGATCACACAAAGAAAAGGGAAACAGAGTTAGTCGAACTTCCTTGGTTTAGATATTTGGGAACACAAAACTTCATCGCCACGCCTTCCTCCAAACTGTCTAACAGCCTGGATCATCTGCAACATTACTGGCTTCATTTCAAATCTCGATCCATCTAACGCTGGTCTCATGATTCCTGGAGAGAAATCGTAGAGGTTAGGTGACGCATAGTCCCGGATGGGCCTATTACGGTCATTCGCCAGAAGGTTTGGGTTGGCCATTATATTATTCGTGTTAGCGGCCCTTGCGTCTAATTGCTCCGCCATTCTTGGTGTTTCTTCTTATTGTTGTTGACGATCTCTTAGTCTTCTTCTAAAAGTCCTCTCAATCTCCGGGTCATAATTCGCCACAGATTGAGAGTTTTGCAAAGAAATCAAAAAATTACCGTTAACAAACTATTTTGTCGAAGTCCCCGGCAACGGTGCCAAAAACTTGATGTGAAACTTTATTGAGTGGAAATATGGATGATATGCGTTGATGGAATTGCATTGTGCACTCAAGTTTTCCCAGCGAAATTCAAGTGTAAATTCCTCTGAGTTTCCTGGTAAGTCCATTGTTGAAGGGACTTTTGAAAATAGATTGCGTTGGTAATTTTGACGAAAACTTTGTGGTAACGGGGAAAATAAATAAAGTGTTTTGTTTGTTGATTGCATTGATTAAAAATAAATAACAAATGCGGCGGAGTTTAAAAAGAGTTGGTAAACGAAAAATGCGGTGAACGAGTTGAGAAAGGTTTCGGCTAACACTCCCTTGAATGCGTTCATGCTTGCGATCATGCAACATGCATACAATAGTAAACCACCTCTCGGTGAGAATACCATGGCTTCTAAGGCTACGATATATATGCGATAAGTCTATAGGGTTTACACATAAACCTCTATTCCTATTTATGCGATGACAAAATGACATCCACACAAATATGCGACCATATAATATCATTCGTATTCCTAGGATGCATGCGATGCAAGTTAACAAATAAAGCTTATCTCTAAGTCCGTATCTCTTATTTATGCAAGTCTAATCTTGCTCTTTCGAGTCTAGATTCTAACCTAGCTCTCTTGAGACATTAGGTTCTTTCTTTAGACTCTCTCTCTCGAGTAACTCTAAAGGGTAATTTGTATAGCATAAAAGAAGATAATCGCAAGCAATGAACTTCCTAGGTCAAGTTAGCTTAGTTCTTCTCAACCCATTCAACTAGTTTAGCTACTCATGCGTATTAAGAGAGTGAGCAGATGTAGAAATAGAACTTCCATTGAATAGATATGAAGATGAAGTACAAAATAACAATGCAAGTATAGTAAGAAGTCTACTAGCAATTTCTTGCTGCCAGGTGTTTACACTGTTTCTACTCGTACTCTAAAGATATTCTTACTCTCGTAAGAGTCGGCCCGCTCTCTACTTTTACACCTCAAGGTTCTTTCTCGAGTTGCCTTGGGCGATCTCCGTTGCCATCACTCTTCTCTTGCTTCACCTTAAAATGGAAAGGAAAATTATGAACAAAAGCAACTAATTTTCTCGTCAACCGGTTATATATAGTGAACCCCTTTTCTCAAGAATGCACTTGGTATTTATAGGGAATCCATGGTGAAAGGCGGCTTCTCTCTCCCGGTTGTACAGATGGGACATCTTTAATTCCTGATTGACGCGTCGAATGATTGTTACCGATAAAACTGAATGTACTTTGTGACCGTTATCGGCTATCAACTTAATTTGTATTCAACTATCATCAGCTTTCTATCCCATCGCTCTTAATTAGCCTTTCACCCAGATGGGCCCACCATGTTGCGCTGACCAAGTTGCGGCGATCCTTCTCGGGCGAATGTTTGCGAGCATGTTCAACGCAAAGTCTTGCGGTGAAGTTGCGGTCAACCAATGAATTCCTATTATCGCAATCTTTGCATTGCGTTAACGCATATTCTGCACAAAAATACAAAAATCAATAGTTCTAATCCGCTGAACGCTCGTGACCACAATATTATAGAATTTATGCTTAATGGACGCAATTTAACATATTTCATCAACGCAATCCAACATTGTTTAAGAACTTAGCACTATGATAACGTGTATTTCTGCCCATTATCAGTAGACTTATTGAGTTAGCGATTTGGCCATTCTCATCCATATAAATCAAAGGACCATCTTTATAAGCAGAAGTTCACAACTCACTCAGGATTCAGGTCATGTCACCTATGGTCATCCTAGTAAAATGTAAGTCTCTATAATTAACGGTGTTATATAATGGGACTAATCATTTCGTGGTCCAATCTTATACAAACTCTTTTGTATAGAACACCTTCGCTCAAATGTCTCTATATGAATGATCAAGATCAGATCATTTGTAGTAGTTTACAACAATTGTAACATGAACAAAGTGGTTCGTATTCGTAGTGTCTCAAGGATAAGGTACCCAGCCTTATCCGTCTACTACAGACCATTTAGGTTATCACTTAAACATGATCTACCTGTATGTCTCTACATACATGTTTAAGCTACAGAGTTGGTTTTATGGGTTAATGCTACTACATTTCAAATAAAATATCTCATATTTTATTAAATAAATAAAATCTTTGTACATTAAAATTACAAACTACATAACCCACGAGATTTAGGACATCAACTCTGACATTAATGGCAAATTCTAAGAAGTTGGAACCTCATTCAAGATTGTGCCAATTTGTTTGTTACCCTACAGAGACGAGAGACGGTATGTTCTATGACCCTCAAGAAAATAAAGTGTTTGTATCGACAAATACTACATTTGTTGGGATTGATGTCCTAATTCTCCCGGAGTCTCGTAGTTTGTAAACTGTACACAATGTTATGAACAAAATACTAGTTATTTTATTTTGCATTTATTCCTATCCAATAAACAAAGCTCCATGGTTATTGTCTGTAAACTTAAGCATGTATATGAGATATACAAGTGGATCATGCCTTAAGTGATAACCTAAAAAGGTATGTAGTATAAGGATTAAGGAGTGATACCTGATCTTGGTGACACTACAGATACGGCCGGCTTTGTGGAGGTTTGCAACTATTGTGAACTACTACAGATGGTTGATCCTGACCATTCATGTGGAGACATGTGAGCGGGGGTGTCCTATACAAATAGTTTATATAAGACTGACCTACGAGATGATTTGTTTCTTTATATAACATCGTTGATACTTGAGACTTACATCTCACCTAAACAACCATAGGTGTCATGACCTTAATCCTGAGTGTTTTTGGAACTTCTACCTTTAAGGACGATCCTTTGATTAGTATGGGTGAGAGTGGCCAGATTACTAACTCAAAAAGCCTACCTTTTTGGGTATTTGTCTAAATTGGGAGCTAAGAACTCAGTTACACAAGATGGAATTCACTCCTTTCCCGAAGCAGGGGTAAGTAGATAGATTGCTCCCTTAAGAGCTGATTCCGGGTCTTGAACATAGTGGCCGTAACCTCTCTTTAAGAGAGGGGACTCAGTTATATTAGGACTATGACTTATGTTCAATAGAGGGACCAATGGTACTTAAAGAGTTAGATGTAACTACAGGACTAAAACGGTAAATTGGCCCAGGAGTACATACGAGAGATCTATTAAGGGTTATCGCACTGTTGATTGGTTGATATGGACATAAAATATATTTATAGTAAGGAGAGTGCAATTGTCGATCTTTAGTGGAGTGCCTGATAGTTAACGGGTGGTGAATCCCGTGATTAAAGAATTTAGTCAGTTATTCATGTATTGTTGGAGCTTCAAGCTACAGGTCCATAAGGTCTCCTTGATAGCTTAATGGATACAAGTTGAGAATCAGTTTTTGGGGTTGATTTGAAATGGTTAAATTGACAAGAAAAAATTCAATTATATATGATATAATTGGTGTAATGTATGAGATACATCAAGTGGAGGATTAATGTAAATAGGATTGACATTAAGTACCATAAAATAAAATAAAAATAAAAAACTATGGTTTATATGTTTCATGAGAAGAAATATTAAAACTATAGGTTATAAATATAATATGGTAAGTTGGTTATCATATATATTTATAATAATATTAATTATTTGATAATTATCTATTTTTCTCTAATAACCAATTGAGTGGAAGGTTATTGGTGGTTTTATGGTAACCGTGATATAAAAGGAAAAGTGTTTTCCTAATTTTAAAAAGTTACTCAATTCGGAAATAGACTCATAGAGATGCTATCAAGTGAAAATGTTTCACTAAGCGATAGCTAGTAGAGAAACTAAACAATCATGGAGTTTCACTATACAATAATTCACTCAGCTGGTCGTAGCTAAACGATTAAGGGGCATTGTCTATACGATAGGTTTCCATCTTCTACACGATTGAATACATCGTCTATACGATAGACTGTGACATCTTCCACTTGCTCAATCGTCTACACGATTGTTGTTCCTCCAATCTCTTCCTCTAACAAAGATCAAATAGAGCCCACAACTTCTGGATTTTCACACTAAGAATACCAAGGTAACCATTATGGTGGTGTCCTTACTCAACTCAACTAAATTCGAGGTTTTGGAGGCCGTTCGTGTTGTTCGTGTGTTGTTTGTTGTGGATCGTTATGTATTACAGTTGTTGTGTTTGAGCGTTCTATATTGTTGTCCTGCAGACTGATCAAGCGTTCGTGATCTAGGGAGTTTGAAGAATGAGTCTTCAAAGGTATGTATATTCTATCCATTGATCTCATCTTAAAGCATGTTGTAATTTCGTATTATGCATGACCTATTAGTTTCAGTTTTATGTCTGTACTTGTTTATGTTCGAATGGAATTTGAAATGATCCTTCCGCTGCTCATGGAAATCCTCATATATGATTTCCTTCAATATTTTTAGAGGAAGACCACATGAGAGATCATAAACTATGTAGCAAAGTAGTATTAAATGAAGCCACTGAAGAATTAACAAGAGTTGTTGATGAAGCTAGTCCTTCATCAAGAGCTAATAAAGAAGCCAACACTTCAAGCCAATCCCGTGCTTTTCAATCATTAAGAGAGCCTCAACGCAATAGGAGGGTTGTGATACAACCTGACAATTACTTGGGTTTAACAGAAACTAAGGATTCATACCAAATGATGGATTTAAGGATCCATTTTCCTATACATACGCAATGAATGACGTAGACAAGGACTAATGGGTCAAAGCCATGGACTTTGAAATGGAGTCCATGTACTCCAATTCAGTATGGGAGCTTGTAGATTTACCTAAAGGGGTCAAACCCATAAGGTGTAAATAGATCTACAAAGAAATAGAGATGTATCTAGAAAGGTATAAACCTTCAAAGTTGACTTGTAGGAAAGGGTTATATCCAAAAGGAAGGAGTTGACTATGGGAAAACTTTTTAGTTGACTATGGGAAAACTTTTTTCCCTGTTGCTATGCTTAAGTCTATAAGAATTCTCTTGTTCATAGCTGTTGGGGTTGATGTCCTAAATCTCGTAGGGTCCTGTAGTTTTTTAACACATGTGTGAACAAACATTTGTGATGTAATAATATAAGCTATTTTCTTCATTATTGTCAATGAAATATGGAATATTTTAATTGCATTAACCATAAACTAATAAACTAAGATCCCTGGTTATTTTTGTAACTTAAGCATGTATATGGAGACATACAAGTGGATCATGCCTCAAGTGATAACCAAAATGGTTTGTAGTATATGGATAAAAGAGGGAAACCTTATCCTAGTGACCCTACAGATACGGCCCGTTTTATAGATGTTACAAGTGTTGTAAAGTGCTACAGATGGTATGATCCTAACCATTCATATGGAGACATGCGAGCGAGGACATCCTATACAAAGGAGTTTGCATAAGAACAGACCATGAAATGTTTAGTCTCGTTATATAACGTCGTTCATGACAGAGACTTTCATTTCACTAGGATATAGGTAACATGACCTTAATTTTGAGTGAGTTGGAAACTCCTGCCTATGAGAGTGGTCCTTTGATTTGCATGGGTGCAAGTGGCCAGATTGCCAACTCAAACCTACCACTTTGGGGATTCATCTGATAGGGAGCTAGGAACTCAGCTACACAAGATCGAATTCACTTCTTTCCCGAAACAGAGGTAAGTAGATAGATTGCTCCCTTAAGGGTTGATTTCGAGGCTTAAATAATGTGGTGCCACACACTTTCTCATGGCCCGAGAAGTGATCACTCATTGCAGGACTATGATGTATTGTTCATTAGAGGAATCAGTGGTACTTAAGGAGTTAAATGTAACTACAGAGGAAAAATGGTAAATTGACCTAGCTGTACTTACGAGCGATCTATTAAGGGTTATCATACTATTGATTGGTTATATCCATTGGACACAGAAATATATCTGTAGTGTGAAGAGTGCGACTGTTGGTTTTTAGTGGAGTGCCCGAGAGTTAATGGATAGTGGATATCGTGATTAAAGAGTTTAACCAATCATTCACGTACCATTAGACCTTCAAGCTGTAGGTTCATAAAGTCTCCTTGGTAGCTCAATGGATTCAAGTTGAGAATCAGTTTTTGGGTTAGTTTGAAGTATTCAAATTAATAAGAGGGAGTTTGATTATATATGATATAATTAAATTGGTTCAATTATTGTGATATAGTTGATTTGATGTATTAGATACAATAATTGGAGGAATTGATATGAATATGATTTATAATAAATAAATGAGAAAAGAACTATGGTTTAAATATTACATATGATGTGATATTAAACCTATAAGTTATAAATATAATATGATAAGTTAGTTATTATATTTATTTATAATAAAAAAAATTATGAGATAATTGTTTCTTGATTATTTCTTTTCTCCATTAACCATACAAGAGGGAGGTTAATTTCATTTTTAATAACTGAAGAATAAAATGAAAAGAGTTTTCATTTTATGGTCGATCGCTTCATTATTGCATTATCTAATCGATCACTCACGAGAGACTAAACGATAGCCCTTTCGGGAGACTAAACGATTGAGCGAGAGATTACTAGCCGATTGCTCACGAGAGCGAGAGATTGCTAGACGATTGCTCACAAGAGCATGAGATTACCAGACGATCGAGTACCCACTGTCTATACAATAGACTATACCTTTCTCCCACTTACTCGATCATATAGCTTGATCGTGTACATCCTCCTTCCCTCTACCAAATTCACACAGAGCCCACACCTCCTGGATTCTCACCCTAAGAATACCAAGGTTACCGAGTGGTAGTGTCGAGGGTTGCCATTCGAGGACAGACTATTCGTGATTGCAACGAGAGGATAGGATAGTTCGTGATTGCAACGAGAGCGAGAGTTTTCTAGAGGATTACTCCTCATTTCTTTGTGTTTGTGATCGTTTTAGTAAGAGTTTTCTAGAGTTCTTCAAAGGTATGTCTCTTGATTCCATTTGTTTTAGTAAGAAAGCATGTTGTATTTTTCTCTATAATGCATAACTGTTTTTGTATGTTTGTGAATGCGTTTATTTTTTCACAATGGAACTGGAAAGATCTTGCTTCCGCTCACTGGTTCTCTTGAATAAGAGATCCTTCAATAGCCACATATTATGACTATGAGATAAGGCAAATGGATGTCAAGACTGCTTTTCTAGATGGCAATCTTGAGGAGAATATCTTTATGTCTCAGCCTGAGGGGTTCGTAGCCAAAGGTCAGTAGCAAAAAGTTTGCAAGCCGAGTTGATCCATTTATAGGTTGAAACAGGCATCTAGATCTTGGAACATTATCTACAAGAAAAACATCAAGGATAAAGTGGCTTTTCTAATACTTTATATGGATAATATCCTACTCATTGGGAATGAGGTAGGGTACCTTACTTGTCTAAGGAACAGTGTTTTAAGATACCTCAAAAAGTTAAGGATATAAGACGTATTCCCTATGCCTCAGTTGTGGGCAGCTTAATGTATGTTATGCTCTGCACTAGCCACACATTTATTATCCAGTGGGAGTTGTCAGTAGGTACCAGTCCAATCCAGGGTAGACCACTGGACAACGGTTAGAACATTCTCAAGTATCTTAGAAGAACGAGGGACTACAAGCTAGTGTATGAAGCTAAGTATTTGATCCTTACATGATACACAAATTCTAATTTCCAAATTGACAAGGATTCTAGGAAATCCACATTAGGATCAGTGTTTATCCTGAACGAGGGAGCTGTAGTCTGATGTAGTATCAAGCAAGGATGCATTGCAGATTCCACTATGGAAGTTGAGTATGTAGCTGCTTGTGAAGCAGATAAGGAAACAGTCTGGCTAAGGAAGTTCCAAAGTGATTTGGAAGTGGTTCCAAATATGGACTTGCCCGTCCCCTTAAACTACGACAACAGTGGGGCAGTAACCATTGCTGATTTATTTACAAAGACTCTCACAACTAAAGTGTATGAGGGTCATCTAGACAGTCTGGGTCTACGAGAAATGTACACTATATAATGTAGAACAAGTGGGAGATGTGTAATGGGTATATAGATGCCTTAGTTTATTGTATTTATTTACAATAATTCTACCTTTTGGACTGTATATAACCCACTGACTAGAGTTTTAATTCAAGTACGAGTTTGTTGGGTTTTATGCCCTAAACTC
Organism: Benincasa hispida; assembly: GCF_009727055.1. Classification (NCBI taxonomy): domain Eukaryota; kingdom Viridiplantae; phylum Streptophyta; class Magnoliopsida; order Cucurbitales; family Cucurbitaceae; genus Benincasa; species Benincasa hispida. The sequence goes on along the minus strand of NC_052351.1, from coordinate 5,466,633 downwards.
ATAGATAAAGAGTTATTAATTGTTATTAATTGACCGTCATCAATAAAGAGTTATGGATGTTAAATCAATAAATGTTATTGTTTGAATTGTTGTCTATTTTATCTTAATAACCCTAAATCTAATAAACTAACATCCAAGGTTGTCTTATGAGTCTGGAGCTGTATGTGGAGACATATAGGGATCTGTTGGGATTGGTGTCCTAATTCTCCCGGAGTCTCGTTGTTTGTAATATACACATTGTTTAAAATAAAATAAGTGTTATTTCATTCTAGCATTTACTCATATCCAATAAACAAAGCTCCATGGTTATCGTATGTAAACTTAAGCATGTATATGAGATATACAAGTGGATCATACCTTAAGTGATAACCTAAATAGGTCTGTAGTATAAGAACTAAGAAGGGATTCCTGCACTACGGATAGGACCCGCTTTGTAGAGGTTTGCACGTGTTGTGAACTACTACAGATGGTAGATCTTGACCATTCATGTGGAGACATGCGAGCGGGGGTGTCCTATACAAAGACTTCGTATAAGATCGGACCATGGGATGATTCGTCTCTGTATATAACACCGTTGATACTGGAGACTTACATCTCACCTAAACGACCATAGGTGACATGACCTTAATCTTGAGTGTTTTTAGAACTCCTGCCCTTGAAAGCAGTCCTTTGATTAGTATAGGTGAGAGTAGCCAAATTTCCAACTCAATATGCCTACCTTTTTAGGGACTTGTCTGATTTGGGAGTTGGGAACTCAGTTCCACAAGATGGAATTCACTCCTTCCCCGAAGCAGGGGTAAGTAGATAGATTGCTCCCTTAAGGGTTGATTCTAGGGCTTGAACATAGTGACCACAACTTCTCTTTGAAAGAGAGGACTCAGTCATAGTAGGACTATGACTTATGTTCATTGGAGGGATCGATGGTACTTAAGGAGTTAGATGTAACTACAGGGGCATAACAGTTATTGGCCGAGCTGTACTTACGAGCGATTTGTGAAGGGTTATCGCACTGTTGATTGGTTAAGATGGACACATAATATATCTGTAATAAGGAGAGTTCAACTGTAGATCTTTAGTGGAGTGCTTGGCAATTAATGGATGATGGACCCCCTGACTAAAGAGTTTAGTCAGTTATTCACGTACTGTTGGAGTTTCGAGCTACAAGTCCATAAGGTCCTTTTGAGGATTGATTGAGGATTAATTCTTGGTGTTGATTTGAAATGTTCAAATTGACAAGAGATAATTCGATTATATATGATATGATCGGTGTGGTGTATGAGATACATCAAATGGAAGGTTAATTTAAATGAGATTTACATTAATTTTCATGAAATATAAAAAGAGTTATGGTTTGTATGTTTCATGAGATGAAATATTAAAACTATAGGTTATAAATATAGTATGAGAAGTTGGTTATCATTTATATCTATAATAATATTGATTATTGGATAATTATCTTTTTTTTTCTCTAATAACTAATTGAGTGGGAGGTTACTGGTAGTTTCATAGTAACATGAGATAAAAGGAAAAATATTTTCTTAATTTTAGTAATGTTGAATTGAGAATTCCATTCTAAAAAATTACTCATGGAAAGGTTGTCAAGTAAATACGATTTACTAAATGACAACTTGGAAAGACTAGACGATCGTGGTGTTAGTTTTATGTCCTAAAACTCGTAGTTTGTAAATTAATAAACATATTCTGTTTTGTTTTTCTATAAAGTTGTTATTGAAATTGTAATCTTGAATCCAATAAACTAAGGTCCTGAGGCTATTTAATGTAGTTTGAACTTTATGTAGTGAAATAAAGGTGGATCAAGTTCAAATATATAACCAAAATGGTCTATAGTATATGAATAAGATTGGGCACCTTGTTCTAGGGACACTATGGATGCGGCCCACTTTGTAGTTGTACAAATGGTGTTATCCTGAATCGTTCATACAGAGATATATGAGTGGGGGCATCCTATGCAATGAGTTTGCATAATACTGAACCATGAAATAGTCACTTTTTATGTTCTAAATGTCTTTTTATGTATAAAACTGACTATTTCATTAATTGATGACCTAGGTAACTTAATCTTAATCCTGAGCTAACTATGAACTCCTGTTCACTCAAAATTATCCTTAGATCTACAAAGGTGAGGGCAGCTCATCGTCATTGGCCCAATAAGCCTCCCATTTCAGGGGTAAGATCAGATGGATAGTTGGGAATATAGGGTGCAAGACGGAATTCACTCCTACCCGTTATAGGGATAATAGATAGGTTGTTCCCTTTAGTACTGAATTCAGGTCTTGAACAAGGGGCCTCACCCTCTCCTTGGTCCAAGAGGGGTTCGGTTTATAGGTTGGACCTTAAACCAATTGTTCATTAGAGGATCAGTGAAGCTTAAGGAATAAGATGTAGTCTCGGGGGTAAAACAGTTTTTATGACCCAGCCGAGATTACAAACAACCTGTGAAGGATTAGCTTACTAATCATGGTTATATCAAATAGACACAAATATATCTATAGTAAGGGGAGTGCAACTACGGGACTATAGTGGAATGACCCGTTAGTTAACGAATGTTGATTAACTCTGTCTAAAGAGTTTAGCCAACTAATCTCGGATCGTTGGAGACCATGATCTATAAGTCCATTAGGTTTCCCTACTAGCTCATATGGAATAAACTTAGAACAGTATGATAGAATCATTCGAATTGTTCGAATTAGATGAAGAGAGAGAAACTGACAAGCATATATCAACTTTAATATTTAAATATGATTTAAAAATCAAGAATGTGAACACGTTGATATTCAGAAGCTCGGAAATAATGGAAATGGTCAAAGATGTAAAAAGTCAAAGAATTGACTTTTGACTTTGAAAACTCAAACTTTGACCGACATTATATTCAAATGTGATTTGAATTTCGAGAAAATGAATGCGGATTCATGCTCGGGATGTCAAAATTAGTCAACACGAAAAAAACCATAAAAGTCAAAATGTTGACTTTTTGGTCAAAGTTTGACTTTGACAAAATGACTATTTTGCCCTTGACTATAATTAGTGGAAAAATCCAAACTTTTGTTGGATAATTTTATTAACAAAATAATGGGCTAGGTGTTGGCTTATAGTGGAGACATTAAACCCACTAAGATAGTGGATTATATGTGTTGGGTTTTTATGGATTTGTTTCATGCAATTGTTGCATAGTTTTTTTTTTATAAATTGGGCTTTCATTTTGAATGAAAAAACTTTTTGACATTTTGCAAGATTGTTTTCTAAAATTTGGGCTAAAAAAAACAAAACCCAAAAACCAAAAAGGAAAATCCATTTCTTTTTCCACCTCTTTCTCTCTCTCATTTTCTTCATCCACCGGGTCCCACAATCTGGTTCTGAGTCCAGAGGATAGTAGATCAACTCTAGTGGTGGTCTGGAAGAGTTTGGGTCGAGATTCAGTGAGGAAAAGCGATTTTTGGGAGCTACAAAGGTTGTATCCTATCTTATTAATTTACTGTTTTTTCCTTGATTTGCATGCTAGTTTCCTTTTAATTAAAAGCAATTAGAGATTAATTAGATCCTAATTCCACTGCATATGTCTCGTGTTCCATCACGTGGAGTGTTTCTATACTTTAGACACTCAGCTGGCCGATTAGCTAAAAGATCGCATAGCTTTAGTTAGACGATCGCATAGCTTTTGTTAAACGATTGGGCATCGTCTATACGATAGACTTCTGTCATCTCCCACTTGCTCAATCGTTTACACGATTGTTCTTCCTTCGCTCTCTGCCTCTAACCAAGTCCACACATAGCCCACACTTCACGATTCTCACATTGAGAATACCAAGGTAACCTTTGTGGTGGTGTCAAACTCAACTCGACACTGTCGAGGTTATGTGGAGGTCGTTTGTTGCGTTCGTCGTATTCGTGATCCGGGGATCGTTGTGTTCGAGATTGCAGGTGATCGTGCAGTGTAGCGGTCGTGGTGTATGAACGTTCGAGTGTTGCAGTGTTGTTGTTTCGAGCATTCGTGATTAAGGGTGCTGAAGATGAGTCTTCAAAGGTATGTATAATTTTATCCCTTGATCTGTAATTTTGGTTGTTGCACATAGCCTGTTGTTTTCATTTGTGCACTGTAATTATTATGTTCATATACGATTGAAATTTGGAACAGTCCTTTTGCTGCTCAGGAAAATGCTCATGTCTTATTTCCTTCAAGATCAATGTTTAAGATACAGCCTAAAGGGTCTATAGTATAGGGATAAGGTCGGGTACATTATCCTGGTAATACTATGGATATGGCCCGCTTTGTATTTGATACAAACATAATGATCCAACGCGTTTGTGTAAGTGATACGCGAGTGGGGGTATCCTATGAAATGAGTTTGTATAAGACTGGACCGCAAAATAGTAACCACTAGATGTAACACCGTTGACTAGTTGGATTTCTATTTCAATAGGATGACCTAGGTGAATATGTCTTAATACTAAATATATTATGAACTCCTGTTCATGAATGATTGTCCTTTGATTTGTATGGTGAGGGTGGTCAGATCGTCGACCCAATATGCCTACCATTTTGAGGATAAAATCGAGTAGCGAATTGGGAATATAATAATACAAGATGGAATTCACTCATTCCCTTCTTAAGGGTAAGTAGATGAGTGTTCCCTTAAGTGGTGTCTTCGGGACTTTAATAAAGGGTCCTACCCTCTCATTGACTCGAGAGGGGTTTCTGTTTATTAGTTGGACCATAAATAGGTTGTTCATTAGAGGAGCACTAGTACTTAAGGAACCAGAGGTGACCCAAGGTTAAAACGATAATTTGACCCAGTTGGAGTTACGAACGCCCGTGAAGGACTAACTAACTTGAAAGACTTAGAAGAGAGCATGAAGACATACTAGTACCATTCTAAGACAATATTTTTAGTTTAACATTTCCCCTTTATCTATTAAAAGCCTTAACATGTTTACAATAACCATCTAAATTTCATACATGTAGTTACATTTTCCTATACTTTTCTATTACATGATCCGATCCATGCCTTGAGAAATTACTAAGTCTTGGTGTTTAGTGGTTGTAGACTCTTCTTTGAACGCTCAGCTTTGTAACCTAGGGGGGGTATACACATCTAGATGTGTATAGGGGGGAAATAGAAGAAAACATTTGGAAAAAGGTGAGCTAATAAGTCTAGTAAGTGGTGCCTTTTAAAGTAACAATAGCTTTAATTTCAAAACATATTTTTGGGAAGTCAATATAGTCTATGCATAGTCACGTGTAAGCCTACTCAATCATTATCCTCCTACCATATGCTATACGTGGCATGTTCACATCATGCATATATTAACATTCACATCATGCATTTATTAACAATCATAACAACTTTTCATGGAAACTTTCCTATATCCCATTTTCCCGCCAATGTGCACATCGACAACTATTTTCCCGCTGGCCATGCTTAGATATCTTGATTATATTTCCCGTCGGTCGTCACCGACTATCACTTTCCGCCAATCGAAGCTGACTATATTTTCCCGCCAAGTACCACTTTTAAGCATGCTAACTATGTAATTCGGGTATAATCTTAGTTTCCATAGTAATTACACAGACAATATCATGACAAGCAAAATACATTATAATCATGCATCATGTACATACCTATGTATTTATTCATATAGAAATGCATAAATCTTAATAACCACTCACCGTTAGCAATATTTTCTACTGAAACTACTTTGAGAGTATCTTCCTGAAATTTCCTCCATACCAATGAAAATTTCTTAATCAATATTGTTATATCAATAATTAATGCTAAAATAGCCAAAATACCTTTATATATTAAAGTACCCACTTACCCTACTCAAAACTTAGTCAAAATCTCAAAATCAGCCCCTTTAGAGGTTATTTTATCCGTGGTTAGCGCAAGGAGTCTAGCAGGAAACTGGGGCGTTCGGCCTTGTGCAGAGAGTGCGTGTACTGCATCGCACGGTTGGCTACAGCATTGGACTGGCGTGTGTTGTGTTACAGCATCATGGTCGACGCGTTGGCTGGTGCGAGGCACGCGCTGCTTTGCAATGGATGGATGCAATGTTGGTTAGGCACAAGGTGCGCGCTGCGTTTGCGATGGATGCGTTGGCCGGCTGAGCTTGTGCATCGGTACTAGCTTCGCAGCTTCAACTCCTTCGAACCCTAATTATTTTGGCTACCTCAATACTCAAACTTAATACTCTAAACAAGTTCTTAACACTGAGATTTTGGTGATGGCATGAATGAACTGTTCTCGCCCAACCCCTCTATTTATAGCCATCCCAAGCTCACCCCCTTGTGACAACTCAACCTACATCTGTCCCTTTTTAAGACTACCATCACTAAGCCCATTCCAGCAATGCCATGAGTTGTTTTAACCTTAATTTTCCAGCCAAATTTCATATTTTGCATGCAACCTCCTTCTTCTACCTCCTACTTAGAGTGATAAGACTATTTTTGCATGTAACCTTCTTTTTCCACCTCCAACTTAGAGTGATAGGACTACTTTTTATGAGCCTCCTTCCGCCACCTCATTCACTTAATACTTAAGGACGTTTATCTATATAATTTGATATGCTTATGGATGCATCTCTTGAATGGTGCCATCTTCTCTTGAGGTTCTTTTCCCATTGGTCAGCCTTCCTTTTGTCCATGTGCCCATACATCTATTAACTATCACCTAAGGTGGCTATAACCATCGCATGTTAAATGACATCGACGTATAGCCTTTGCCATGGACGCATTCCTTCAGCCAATGGTGCATACTTCCTTTACCACAAGCCCCTTTGCCGCACGCTTTGGTTTACATCGATGCCTAAGCGCTTGGCCGCATCAAATTACCATGGCCGCATCATGGATGTATGCCACTGATGCATGAGCATGTGGCATAGGCGCTGGCCATCGCTCCCCGAGTTCGCTCGTTTGCATGGGCACTCGACAGGGCGCTCGACGCATAGGCTGAACTCTTGGGCTTGACACATAGGCTGGGCACTTGGCAAATGCGTTCGATGCATGGACACTCGGTAGGGCGTTCAATGCATAGGTTGGGTGCTTGGCATGGCCGCTCGATGCATGGGCAGGGGCACTTGGCATAGCCATTCGACACATGCTTCCAGCACATGCCTTGCCCGTATCCTTGTCTACCCTTGCATCCGCATGCCTTATGCATGCCCTTGCGTTAGCTACCCATGCATGCAAGCCCACAGCCACTGCCTCTAATATCCAATAGTTACCGCGACATAGGGCAAGCCTCCCACGCACCCTGAGGCCAGCCATCCACACATCCCTTGCGTTTAGTGTGCTTAGGCTATCCACATGCATTGGCCATATTCCAAAACACTTATTTCTCTTGGCCACCTTTTGATCCTCTTTATTTTCACATAACTTAGTACTAACGCTTTCACCATTTTATCTTGCTTCAATGTCTACTCTTTTTAGTAATATTTCCTTACTACTTAGGATTTTTCCTTCTCTTAATAACCATCCACCTTAGATTTGGTGTTAGGGTCTTACGTTTACCACCCCCTTAAAATAATTTCATCCCCGAAATTAAACGAATCTTATTTTACAACAAAATTTTTATTAATTGATTTTCCTGATACAATTTTATTACATAACGGCTTTTATCCTAGTCTTCTAGAATTTTCTCTTTCCCTTTTCCCACGACTGATAGATCGTCTTCCCTAGCTTGAGCTAACCCATATAATTGTCCCAACGTCATTTTTCCAGTTTCCTCTTTTCTTCCTCCTACAATCCGTCCTCCCTCGACAGCCGTTTGTTTCATTCCCAGGTTGTTTGGTGGTTGTATATTTCCAGTATCCATTAACTGGGGACATTCTCGTTTAAAGTGTCCTGGGTTGCCACACTTAAAACATGTGCAAGATCGTCCTTAGGTTTGTTCCCAACATTTTTCCCAGTGATATTTATTACAGATCGGGCATCTTGGTTTTTGGTTTACACTCACCATCGATTCCTTTATCTGGCTTTCCCGTTCAGGGTCTGCTTTAGTGCTTGTAATTCCTTTTCTTTTCCATCCACTTCTACTTTTTATTCTGGGAGTAAAATTTCTTGGTTTTTCTCTCCGCCACATACTAATTGATGAGTTCTTTTCTAGTCTTACTTTTTCTATCGTTAAACATTTTTCTACTCTCATTGCGGCTTCTAGTAGTTTTGAAAATTCTCCCCATTCCACGGTTACTGTAACAGGAGTTCGAATCTCTTATCTCAATCCTGATTCAAACCTCCGACAGTGCTCTTTTTCATCCACAACTATGTTTAAAGCATATGTGGATAGCTCCGTATACTTTAATTCATATTCCGCTACAGTCATGTTTCCCTGCATGAGGTGTAGGAACTCATCTTGTTTCATATCTCTGAATAATCGAGGATAGAATCTTTTGAAGAATGCTTTTCAAAATATTTTCCAACACATTTCTTCTTGGTCTCTTATTCTACTGTTCAGTAATTTCCACTAGTCTTCTGCCTGTTTTTGTAGTAAGAATGTTGCAAGATTTACTTTCCTGTTTTCAGGGCATCTCATTACCCCAAAACATTTTTCTACCTGATTCATCCAAACTTCTACATCTGCAGGGTCTTTTGTTCCTTCAAAGTTTGTGGCTCCCAATGATTTCAATCGTTCTATCCCATATTTCTTCTCGGGATCAGGTTGTATATTCCCTAAACTTTCTTGGAGTCTTTAGATGAGTTTATCCATTTGTTCTTCTTCTCTTGTTTTTTTTTTCTCGGATGACTTGAGGCACTTTCACTTTCACTTTCATTTCCAGAGGGTTGCCCAGTTCTACGTTTTCCACTTCTCAGCATTTTATCTACAACCATTCACATATAAATTAGACATGCATTTCAAAAAAACAAACGACTTTTATTTATATACATAGTTTCTATTTACATTACTAGTTAACTTCAGTCTTCAGAGTTTTCTATTTACTCTCTATTATGTAGATGTAGGTTTTCAAAATTAATACGCATTCGCTCATCTCTCCACAGGCATTTTTCCTGGACATGGCCAATCTCTTTGCAGAAAATACAAAACTTGTAAGATTCTGCATTGTTGGATTCATATGAGGGTTGTTCCTCGAATTCTATCACTATACACCGAGTAATATCTTTCTTAGTCGCTCGTGCCCACTCCTGGTCTACCATCAGTCTGGTAATACGGTGTTGCTTCCGGAGCTTGAATCTCCGACCATCTCCCGCTGGTATTTCTCCTGGATTTCTCTCGTTCTTTTCTGAAAAACATAACAATTCTTACGGATATGGTCGGAGTTACCACATCCGTAACAGATTCCGGTCCCTTTCAAGCATAGACCGATATGATTCTTACCACGTTTTGGACATCCCTTATTACTTCGGGATTCCACTAAGTTTGTATTTTTCAAAGTAGTAGGGTGTTCGATATTGTTATTCATACTATGTTTAGACATCTCAAGGGTTTCCCCTGAGTTAGCGCCATGGTTTTCTTCTTGCGTATAGAAGTCATTCCACCATCAACTCTGCTTGCTCGGATTCATTTCTTACAGTGGACATTATTCAGGTTACTATCTACTAATCTCTTTACTTCTATTTCCCTTTCTCGTAATTTTCTATGTCCACTTATTATCCCTTACTTCTTTTCCTAACCTTTCCTAATCTTTTGTCATTCATTTTAGATTTTCCTAATGTACTTCATTATATTTATCCTTTTTAGGTTCTGACCTAGACCAGTTTCTAATACTACTTGGCTTCCATACCTTAGGTAAGCCTTTTCCTGATGCCGCTATGGTTTTAACCTACCCCTTTTCCTTTTTCTTTTATCTAGTTTCAATTTATACTTATGTTAGACTCAACTTCCCAGGTTTTACGTAAACCTTTACTCTGATACCAAATTGTCACACCCCTCCCTAACCTTAACCCAAGACTTAGAAAAGAGCATGAAGACATACTAGTACCATTCTAAGACAATATTTTTAGTGTAACATTTCCCCTTTATCTATTAAAAGCCTTAACATGTTTACAATAACCATCTAAATTCCATACATGTAGCTACATTTTCCTATACTTTTCTATTACATGATCCGAGTTATGCCTTGAGAAATTACCAAGTCCTGGTGTTTGGTGGTTGTAGACTCTTCTCTAAACGCTCCGCTTTGCAACCTTGGGAGGGGGGAGGGGAAATAGAAGAAAACATTTGGAAAAAGGTGAGCTAATAAGCCCAGTGAGTGGTGCCTTTTAAAGTAACAATAGCTTTAATTTCAAAACATATTTTTGGGAAGTCAATATAGTCTATGCATAGTCACGTGTAAGCCTACTCAATCATTATCCTCCTACCACATGTTATACGTGGCATGTTCACATCATGCATATATTAACATTCACATCATGCATATATTAACATTCACATCATGCATTTATTAACAATCATAACAACTTTTCATGGAAACTTTCCTATATCCCATTTTCCCACCAATGTGCCCATTGACAACTATTTTCCTGCTAGCCATGCTTAGGTATCTTGACTATATTTCCCGTCGGTCGTCACCGACTATCATTTCCCGCCGACTGAAGCCGACTATATTTTATCGCCAAGTACCACTTTTAAGCATGCTAACTATGTAATTTGTGTATAAGCTTAGTTTCCATAGTAATTACACAGACAATATCATGGCAAGCAAAATACAATATAATCATGCATCTTCTACATACCTATGCATTTATTCATATAGCAATGCATAAATCTTAATAACCACTCACTCTTAGCAAGATTTTCTACTGAAACTACTGTGAGAGTATCTTCCTGAAATTTCCTCCATATCAATGAAAATTTCTCAATTAATATTGTTATATCAATAATTAATGCTAAAATAGCCAAAATATCTTTATATATTAAAGTACCCACTTACCCTACTCAAAACTTAGTCAAAATCTCAAAATCAGCCCCTTTAGAGGTTATTTTATCTGTGCTGAGTGCAAGGAGCTGGCAGGCAGCTGGAGCGTTCGGCCTTGTGCAGTGAGTTCATGTGCTGCGTCGCACGGTTGGCTGTAGCATTGGAATGGCGTGCGTTGTGCTGCAGCGTTATGGTCGACGTGTTGGCTAGTGCGAGGTGCACGCTGCTTTGCGATGGATGGATGCAGCGTTGGTTAGGCACAAGGCGCGCGCTACGTCAGTGATGGATGCATTGGTCGGCTGAGCTTGTGCATCCGTACTAGCTTCACAACTTCAACTCCTTCGAACCCTAATTATTTTGGCAGCCTCAATACTCAAACTTAATACTCTAAACAAGCTCTTAACACTGAGATTTTGGTGATGGCATGAATGAACTGTTCTCGCCCAACCCCTCTATTTATAGCCATCCCAAGCTCACCCCCTTGTGACAATTCAACCTACATCTATCCCTTTTTAAGGCTACTAACACTAAGCCCATTCCAGCAATGCCATGAGTTGTTTTAACCTTAATTTGCCAGCCAAATTTCTTACTTTGCATGCAACCTCCTTCCACCTCCTACTTAGAGTGATAAGACTACTTTTGCATGTAACCTCCTTCTTCCACCTTCTACTTAGAGTGATAGGGCTACTTTTGTATGAGCCTCCTTTCGCCACCTCATTCACTTAATACTTAAGGATGTTTATCTACATAATTTGATATGCTTATGGACGCATCTCTTGAATGGTGCCATCTTCTCTTGAGGTTCTTTTCCCATTGGTCAGCCTTCCTTTTGTCCATGTGCCCATACATCTATTAACTATCGCCTAAGGTGGCTATAACCATCGCATGTTAAATGATATCATAGCCTTTTCCATGGACACATGCCTTCGGCCAACGGCGCATACTTCTTTTGCCGCAAGCCCCTTCGCCGCACGCCTTGGTTTGAATCGATACCTTAGCGCTTGGCCGCATCGAATTACCATGGCCGCATCATGGATGTATGCCACTGACGTATGAACATATGGCATAGATGCTGGCCATTGCTCGTCAAGCTCGCTCGGCCGCATGGGCACTCGACACATAGACTGAGCGCTTGGGTTGACGCATAGGTTGGGCGCTCGATGCATGGACGCTCGATAGGGCGTTCGACGTATAGGCTGGGTGCCTGGCATGGCCGCTCAACGCATAAGTAGAGGCGTTTGGCATAGCTGTTCGACACATGCTTCTAGCACATGCCTTGCTCGCGTCCTTGCCTACCCTTGCGTCTGCATGCCTTGTGCATGCCCTTACATTAGCTGCTCACGCATGCAAGCTCATGACCACTGCCTCTTATATCCAACGGTTAGCGCGACATAGAGCCAGCCTCCCACGCACCCATAGGCCAGCCATCCACGCATCCCTTGCGTCTAGTGTGCTTAGGCTCTCCACATGCGTTGGCCGTATTCCCAAACACTTGTTTCTCTGTGCCACCTTTTGATCCTCTTTATTTTCACATAAATTAGTACTACCGCTTTCATCATTTTATCTTGCTCTAATGTCTACTCCTTTTAGTAATATTTCCTTACTACTTAGGATTTTTCCTTCTCTTAATAACCTTCCACCTTAGATTTGGTGTTAGGGTCTTACAGTATTGGTCTATATCTATGGACAGAAAAATATATATGTAGTGAAAAGATTGCAATTGTGGGTCTTTAGTGAAGTGTATCCACAGTTAACGAATATTGATTAATTTGGTTAATGAACTTAACCAATTAATCTCATATCGTTGGAGTTTCTAATCTACAGGTCCACCAGATCTCCTTGTTAGCTCATTAGAGGATACGTAAGAGGGATAACTTGAATTGTTTAAATTAATTTAAGGAAACTATATATTAATGAGATTAATATATAATTAATTATGGATATAATCTATAATCAAATTGAAAAGTAATATTTGAATAAAATTCAAATTAATTAATTCGAGTGAATTAGATTCACAAAGAATTAATTAATAAAGAGGTTTTGCACATATACATGGGATGTATATGATAATTAAATGTATACATTAAATTGGGTTTAACATATAAGTAGTTATTTAACTATTGTGCAAATCAAAATTAAGTAAGTGTTATTTAATTGTGAAAATTAAATAAGTGTTATTTAGAACTGAAAATTAAATAAGTGTTATTTAATTGGGATAATTAATTGAATAAGTGTTATTTAATCAAATGGTTTAATTAATTAAATAAATGTTATTTAATTAATTATTGAAAAGGAAAATATATTGGGAAAGATATTTGGTCCTTCTCCATGTAAAGACCTCCCTATGGCCCCTTGGGAATGCACTGAATACGCAGTTCTCATTGTAGAGAAACTCAAACAATACACAACTCTCTAGTGTTATTGAGCAAAATTCTTTCTAAGCCTCTCTACTCTCCAAAATGTTATTCTCCTCTCCCCTCCCAATAGTTGGATACCACTTATCCCTCTATTAAAATCCTAGAGAATAATGAGGTAACTCTTGTGGTAGTATTCGAGCTCACTCAAGGAGTTGTTCGTGATTAAGATCATTTGGAGATCCATTCGTTGGAACCTTGGAAAGGATTGTTCGTGACATTTGGAAATCTAAAGAGGTAAAAATTGTTCTAACTCTTTCCCCAATAGCATACTAGTTTACATGTTTATTGATTGTATTTAATACAACGTTTTTGTTTATTGTAAAAATTAAATTATAGAATGCAAGGCGATCTCACACGAGAACGCTTCCGTTGTGAGATTCAAACCCTTCATTCTAGACCTACATGGCTTCAACTCCCGATTGACATCCAAGTTCACTTTAGATGCATATACTATGCACCCACATATCATTATAGCCTACTTTGGTTGCATGGCTCCCATACCGTGTGCCCAACTTTTTCTCTTCCCTCTTTTAGTGGTTTTTATCTCCCTCTCCATGCATGGTTTCTCTCTTGTTTATTTTCCTAAGTGTTTGTGCACATTCATACTTCTTATTCTTCAAGTATGCATCCAAGCTTAACCTCAAAGATGTCCTCCATGCATCCAAGATGTACCAAAGCTAACTTCTTGAGGTTACGTATCCAAAGCCACCCTCCTTCACCTCAAGCATGTGCCTAAGGTGCCTATTTCCTCCAAGTATGCGTCCAAGTGCTTCGCTTAGGGTTACTTGGTGCAACTCACCTCAAGGTAGATGTCCCATACTTGATAACCTCGCATATGCCAAGATATTGTCCAAGGATTTCCTTCTAACCTTCTATGCATGGTTGGTTCTTTTCAATCCTCTCCTTTTCATTTTTCATTTTTTGATGTGTTAAACCTACTCTTGTGTTGTCCAACACTTAGCCAAGTTTTCATCCTTTAAATAACCATGTGCCCAGAATGGCCCTCACTATGCGTATAAGATGTATCCAACTCATTTTTCCTTCAAATGATGTATCCAAAACAATCTTTTATGTCATACACCCAATGTCTTCTTTTTTGTCCTCACTATGCACACAATATGGTCCACCGTGTGTTTAGGTTGCCCTAACATGTGTCCAACATGTAGTCAATTCTTAAGCCTCAAGGTTTTAATCTTAGTTTCCCCTCCTATGTTCAACAAAGTATTCTTAATCCTAGATAAAGGAAATCAGACTCGAGATTTCCATGAGTAGCGGAAATAAGATCATTCCAAATTACAATCATGAATCAACATTACAAATTACATTCAAACAGAAATATGAAGTTATACAATCAATACAGAAATTATAGCATGAAAACTCAAATGAACAAAGAGAAAACTCTACGAACATTTGAAGATGCATCTCCACGCTCCTTTGTGCATGACCGCTCGAACAACAGCAACCTTGATTCTCGGTCTACACGACCGCAACACAGCACAAACACTTCACGCTCATCCTCAACAATCGCCTCGGCCATGAACTCCTCAGCAACAGCATGAACGACCTCCATAGCACCTCGACAGTGTCAAGTTGAGTAAGACACCACCAAGAAGGCTACCTTGATATTCTCGATGTGAGAATCCAGAGTATGGGCTCTGTTCGGATTTGGTATGAAGCAAACGAAGGAGGAAACACCGATCGTGTACACGACTGGGCAAGTGGGAGATGGCGGAGACTTATAATATAGGTCGATGCCCAATCATTTAGCTAAAGTTATACGATCGTCTAGCAAAAGCTATGCGATCGTTTAGCTCATTGTTCAGCTGCTGTCTCTTATACACATCTAGATGTGTATAAGAGACAGGTCTATCGCCTACAAACACTACACGATCGTTTACTTTGGGCAAACGATCATCTAGCAAAAGCTATGCGATCGTTTAGCTCGGTGTCTATCGCCTACAAACACTACACGATCGTTTACTTTGGGCAAACGATCATCTAGCAAAAGCTATGCGATCGTTTAGTAAATACTATACGATCTGTCTCTTATACACATCTAGATGTGTATAAGAGACAGCCATTGAGCTACCAAGGAGACCTTACGGACCGGTAGCTCGAAGCCCCAATGGGATGTGAATAACTGACTAAACTCTTTAGTCACGGGATCCACCATCTGTTAACTGCCAGACACTCCACTAAAGACTGACAGCTGAACTTTCCTTACCACAGATATATTATGTGTCCATCTTAACCAATCAGTGGTGCGACTACCTTTCATGGATCGCTCGTAAGTACATCTGGGCCAATAACCGTTATGCCCCTATAGTTACATTTGTCTCCTTAAGTACCACCGATCCCTCTAATGAACATAAGTGATAGTCCTACTATGATCGAGTCTTCTCTTCCAAAGAGAAGTTGTGGCCACTATGTTTAAGCCCCAAAATCAGCCCTTAAGGGAGCAATCTATCTACTTATCCTGCTTCGAGAAATGAGTGAATTCCATCTTGTGGATTGAGTTCCTAGCTCCTAGATCAGACAAGTCCCCAAAAAGGTAGGCATGTTGAGTTGGCAATCTGGCCACTCTCACCCATACTAATCAAAGGACCGCCCTCAAAGGCAGGAGTTCCCAAAACACTCAGAATTTAGGTCGTGTCACCTATGGTCGTTTAGGTGAGATGCAATTCTTTAGTATCAACGACGTTATATACAGAGTCTAGTCATCTCGTGGTTCAGGTCTTATACAAAACCTTTGTATAGGGCACCCCCGCTCGCACGTCTCCACATGAATGGTCAGGATCTATCATCCTTAGTAGTTTACAACACTTGCAAACCTCTAAAAAGCGGGTCGTATCCGTAGTGTCACCAAGATCAGGTATCCCACCTTAATCCTTATACTACATACCTATAGGTTATCACTTAAGGCATGATCCACTGGTATATCACATATACATGCTTAAGTTGATATAAGATAACCAAGAAGATTTGTATATTGGATATGGGTAAATGCCAGAATTAAATAACACTTATTTTATTCATTAAAATGTGTATCTTTACAAAACAACGAGACTCCGGGAGAATTAGGACACCAATCCCAACACTAGATACGTCCAAAGTGGTCTTCTCTATCCCAACCTTACGTCCAGATTAGTCCTTCAATGCTCCAAGACGTATCTTAAGGCAAGATGTTGTGTAAACACAAGTTCCCTAGATAAGTATTTCCTTTGCCTACAAGATTTTGAGTCCAAAACTCTTCAACCATGCTTCACTTTTAAAGTTTCTTCTAAGCTCAACTCATAAACCTTACACTTAGAATTTTTCCCAAGTATCACAAATTTTCTATAAAATATAGTTTAAACACTTAGCTAATTTTTTGTGAAGCTTGAATCTTATTTTCTCCACTTAAGCAAGTAATTAAGGAAATAAACCAAGTATAAGTTAAATCTTATCTTGAAGGAAAGAAAAATTCTAAGTATTGGAGTAAACATTTGAGTAGCTTTGAGTTGGAGCTTAACATGTGGAAATTTGGCTAAGTGTTGAAGCCTAAGACAATCATGCGTTGAGGCTTGTAAGGCATGGGTGCATGGTGAAAGTTGGCTATGCGTCGGTCTTGACATTGGAGGGTGTCATGTTGGCTAAAGTGGTGAACGCATGGTGTAGTGTCTATGTATTAATCTTGGCCTTGGAGAGGGAGTCTTGTTAGCTAAGTGATAGGTGCATGTTGGTCGAGCGTTGGCATGAGGCGCAAACCAAGCGTTGGTGTGACAAAGGCTACTCATACGTTGGGATGAAAAGAGTCTGTGTGATTAAGCAGCAAGGAAGGGCCATTGAGTGACGAGGATGGGCCAGGTGCGAGCCAAGTTGCATTCAATTGTGCACGAGCGTGGGCGCTGGGCGTTGGAGCATTGCATGAGGGTGATCGTATAGATGCTCGCGGGGCTACACAATGGCGCCAGACAATACCACTAGACGATAAGCAATAGGCGCTAGACGATGAGCACAAGCTAAGCGATTGAGGTTGAGCGCACATGTTGTCTAGTGTATGGCAATGAGCGTAAGGTGCTGGCTACTCGATGCACACAAGAGCTACGTGATGGAGCAATGCAGCGTGCGATGAGGTATGCAACGATAAGCATGCGGTGCGCACAAGTACTACATGATGAAGCTATGCGGTGGGCGCTGAAGCTATGTGATGGACGCTGAAGCTATGCGATGCTCATGCAATGGAAAATCTTGAAGCACTGGGCATGGGAAGGAGAATGCGGTCATTTAAACTAAGCATTGGCTTTGAGGAGCTGGTTGAACACATATGACTAGGTGAAGCATGAGAAATATGTTGGGCATGGAGTTGTTGGCTAAGAGTTATGACCGAGATTGGTTATGCGCTGAAGGGCATGCCTAATCATGCGTTAACGAGGCTTGGCCATGCGATGATGATATGTTATGCGCTAAGACTGATTATGCGCCAAGGACATTTGAGGTTAGGAGGGGCATATGGTGCATATGACAAGGTTAAGACGAGTAGCATGTGATAAGGGATATGCGGTGACCTTGATGAACGCATGCGCCAAGAGTTGTGTGAAGGGACATGCGGTCATGAAGGGTATGCGATGATAAGAAGAGCTATGAGCTGATAAACTTATCCGGACATGTGGCAATCAAAGGGATGTCTAGAGTCCATGCAATTTGAGGTGGGCGCACGAGAAGGCGTGCAAGTTGAAGGTGTTACGTTGGATGAAGATGGTGCAGACACTTCAAGCTGGAGGTGGCGAGGAATTGCGTTGGCAGTTTGAGTAGTGAACAATTAGGCATGCAGACAGCTGGAGGTGTCGATACTGAAAGAAGTTAGAGCGCATATAAATAGAGCCCAAGGACTTCACTTCAGTTTACAAACACATTAACTTCAAGAGTCACTTAAAAGGAAAGTTTCAGAGCAAATTAAAAGAAGCTTTGTGTCGATTAAAAGAGAGGTTGCGTTAATCTTTGCATTGATCAAAGCAAAGGGCGCAAGGGTTGTGCACGCAGTGCGAACAGATAGTAGCATCAAGTTCAAATGACAAATTCTCTCAAACTACTCGTGCAAATTAGGTGATTCTTGAACCAAAATATTTTAAATTGAATTTAGTTTATGTATAAGGGTTGTTATCAGAAAATTATAAGTGAAAGACTATCAAAATTAAAGGAAACCGAGAGGTGTTCACAGAAAAAGGGACAGTCAGGCCAAGTGGAGGAAACTTGAGATTCAGAAGTCTTGAGTTGAAGTTTTAAGACCAAACTTTACGGTAAGCACTAAGGCATTTCTAAACATATTTGTAGAAGGAAGTGTCTTGAGATATGGTCTAGAATATTGAGAAATCTAAGCTTCAAAATGAATATGAAATAGGGTTCGACAAGAGGCCAGGGAAAACAGGGTGAACTGAGGAAGAAATAATCCCAACAGATCACTGTAAGTGGTTTCTTATTTAAGTCTTTTAGTATATTTTGAATTATATTCTATTTCTATGAATGAATGCTCGTTACCACGAGGAAAGCATGTGGTCGGGATGGTCAGAGGGTCAAGGAACCTAGCTCCTGAGCCCGAGATAGAATCTCACGGGATAGTCGGGGGATCGAGAGGTCTAGTTCCTGAGCTTGTGGGAGAAAACTTGCATGGGATGGTTAGAGGGCATATATGTGATTTTTGTGTTGGAGAAATTCAGGGCATATCTGTTGGGAACAAAGGTACTCATTCACACTAATCACTCGGCAATCAAATATTTAATGACAAAAAAAGACGCAAAGTTAAGATTGATCAGATGGGTTCTCCTCCTTCAAGAATTCGATATTGAAATAATTGATCGAAAGGGGACAGAGAATCAATTTGTAGATCACTTTTCCAGATTGGAAAATCTTGAGGTTGACCACAATGAATCTGAGGTGAGTGTCGTGTTCCCGGACGAGCAGTTGTTCCACATAGAAGAATTGCCCTGGTAAGCGGACATCGTTAATTATTTGGTTTGTGAATAATTCCCTGAAGATTACACCTATCATCAACAGAGGAAGCTCAAGCATGAATGCAAACACTATTATTGGGATGAGTCGAATCTGAATAGAAGAGGTACATACCAAATCATTTGATTATGCGTACCAAATGCTGCTCAACAATGCATATTGTCATAGTGCCACGATTCGACATATGAAGGGCACTTTGGAGGGCAATGTACTGCATCTAAAGTTTTGCAAAGTGGATTCTTTTGGCCTTCATTATTTAAGAATGTTGCTGATTACGCAATGAAATGTGATCAGTGTCAATGCACCGACAACATTTCATGGAAGAACGCAATGCCAATGAACACTATCTTGGAGCTGGAATTATTTGACGTTCGGGGGATTGATTTCATGGGACCATTCCCTCCTTCGCATGGCAAGCATTATATCTTATTAGCCGTTGATTACGTTTTCAAGTGGGTAGAGGCAATTGCATGCGCCGCAAGTGATGCGGCGGTAGTCTCCCAGTTCCTCAAGAAAAATATTTTCACTCATTTTGGCACTCCTCGTGCTATCATAAGTGATGAAGGATCACACTTTGTCAATCACAATATAAAGGAGCTGCTGTGGCAAATATAATATCCTCTACAAGGTGGCCACCGCATACCATCCGCAAACAAATGGGCAGGCTGAAGTGTCCAATCGTGAAATTAAATTGATACTTGAGAAGGTAGTAAAACCTTCACGGAAGGATTGGGCAATGAAGCTTGATGATGCATTGTGCGGCATAACGGACCGCATTTCAAAAACACCAATAGATTATGTCCCCCTATGCGTTGGTATTTAGCAAGGCGTGTCATTTGCTTTTGGAGCTGGAGTAATAAAGCATTGTGGGTGGTCAAGAAACTGAATTTTGATTTGAATGAAAGCAGGGAAGCGCAAAAACTGTAGATGGTCGAGCTAGAAGAATGGAGGCGTCAACACATATGAAATTCGAAGATTTATAAAGAGTGCACCAAGCACTGGCATGATGAACGCATATGCGCTAGAAACCTCCAAGTCAGGCAAAAGGTCTTACTTCTTTAATTCGAGATTGCGGTTCTCTTCTCTGGGAAAATTAAAATCGCGTTGGTCCGATCCCTTCATCATCAAAGAAATTTTATCCACATGGTGCGGTGAACTGATCATACAGAGGATGGCAGTCGAACATTTAAAGTTAATGGACAACGGATCAAAGGCATATTGCGGAGGAGATTTCTAGCCAGAAACAGTCTCCGGCAAAGTTGAAAAAACCCGGACTATCCTTTACTCAACTCTTGAACATTTAATTCTTCGTCACTTTACTATTATCTGTATTTCACTTATTTCCTTCTCTTAAAAAAAAAGGCATGGGAATTGTGAAAGAAGCAAATGATCTCATTCCATCACTTGCAATCCACAGAAGTAAGGGATCGCCGCAAGGATGGATGCATCAATACACAATGCTGACAACAACGCAAAATTTGGGGGTGTACTCTTCCTTTGATCTTTATTTCAAATTTTGCGTTATCACATCCTCCTTGATTACCGCAATCATTTGACAAGTAGAATAAATTTAGTAGTTCACCGCATGTTGTTTCTTTGCCAAAGTATGATTTCAATGATGAAAAATATGCTTCCATGTCTTTCGTAATATATCAGAGAGTCAACTTAATCTTAAGATAGTCACCTAAGGAAATATTTCTAGAAGTTAGGGACTTTGCTAGCTTTCTTTCAAACTCTCCATACAAGCATTCTATGACCATCGCATGATCTATTTTAATTTCTTTTGGCAATGAGGACATTGGCTCATTTTAAATTTGGGGATGAGGTATTTATTTTCGACCTTGCTATATAAAATATGTGTGTTGTATGTATATATATATATATATATACACTTTTGAGAATAAACAAACTTCACTGCCAACTCAATGTGAAACCCATGTTGATAGAGTTAAGTTTGTGAAAAGGCACTTACCCGTAGTTGGATGTCCACATGACACACGTGGGGGCAAGCCACAAAACGAAAGTAAGTCACTAGGATCAACGCATAAATCAATGACCGCAATCTCCACTGCCAAATCGGGTATGAGTTTAGTCTAAGAAATAGTGCATTGTTCGTAGTTGATGTCCGCATGACACACGTGGGGAAGCCAAAATGAAGGCAAGGCACTTGGATCAGTGCAAGGTCAGAAAAAAATAGCAATAAAGAAAATTTTTCGTGCAAGGATAAATCATTTGACACCCCAAAGGAAAATTTTCTTTTTGAAATAAATCATGTGATGTTCCAAAAAGTTATAGCCTTAAAGTTAAGCTTGCAATTCCTAAGTCTTAGAAATATTTTAGGAAGAAACTTGAATAAGACTTAATGAGGAAATTCTGGCATATAGGATTTTGAAGAAGTAATCCTTGAGAAATCTAGGGAAATAAAACTTTGCGGGTTAACTTGCTAAAGGTAATCTTTAGCTTATGCTTGAGGACAAGCATTGTTTAAATTTAGGGTGTGATAACGGGCAGAAATGCAAGTTATCATAGTACAATGTTCTAAAAATGTTGGATTGCGTTGATGAAATATGTTAAATTGCGTCCATTAAGCATAAATTCTTAATAATATTGCGGTTCCGTCCAACGCATCTAGAACAAATTGATCTTTTAATTTTTGTGGCAGATATGTATTTAACGCAAATGCATGAATTGCGATCATAGGAATACATTGGTCGAAGCGCAACTTTCACCGCAAGACTTTGCATAGACCGTGCTTCGCAAAACATTCGCCCAAGAAGAAATCACCGCAACTTGGTCAGCGCAACAATGGTGGGCTCTCTGGGTGAAAGGATAATTAGAGCGATGGGACAAAAAGCTGAGCGGCAGTCGGACATCCCAAATCAAGTTTGACAGCCGATAATGGTCACGAAGTACATTCAGCTTTATCGTGTGACAATTATCCGGCGCATCAAGTCAGGAAATTAAAACTGTCCATCTGTACAACCGGGAGAGAGAATACACCTTTCACCATAGAAACTCTATAAAAATACTTAAGTGACATTCTTCAAGAAGGGGTTAAGCAGTCGATTTACTTCATCACTTTACAAGTTCCACGCCTCTGTCCATAGTTTTCTTTCATTTTAAGGCGAACGTCGAGGAAGAAGGTGTCCGGTAGATCGTTCCGGTACTGGGAAAAGCCACCGGAAGTCCAGACAGAAGAGAGAGCCGACGCCTACGGAAGCGGGAACATTTGTGTGATCAGAATAGAGATTCAGCGTATAAAAGCCTCGGTCAGCAAGAATCGCTACCAAAGGCTCTCTAATCTTTTACTTTCCATTGTCCATTTTGTACTCAACTCAGTTATAAGAATGGAATGTCCTTTCTCTATATCTGTTTACTCTTCTGTTATTTTATGGATGAGTATCTAAATTAGTTGAATGGGGTTGAATGAAAGTAGTTAGCTAGCATAACGAGGGAATCTTCATCTTTTGCGATTATCTTGATTTTATGTATGCTTCATTCGTCTATTAGGATACTGACGGAAGGGTTGTCTAAGACAGGATCTAGACTTGGGAAGGTCAGGTCAGAATTTTAGGTGGAAGAACCAGATTAGAAACGCATATAACGGGAAGAATGAGGCGCTTAGGAATGAGCATTATTTGTTATTAACGCATCGCATGCATCTTAGCAATAAGATATGATTGTATGCGGTCACCTTGCTTTCATGCATTTTGCATCAACGCATAAGACAAGAGTAGAGACTTAGGGATAAGCTCTATGGACATTTTGCATTCAACACATGAGTCCTAGACTTAGGAGCATCGTATTTACATTGGGAAATGACTTGTTGTGCATGGTTGTAACATGATCACAAAGTTTGACGCATTCCCGAGTAACGCTAGCTAAAGATCTTCTCAACTCGTTCATCGCATACTCATTGCATCTATCAACGCAACTATCTTTCTCAAATATTTCGCCTTTATTTACTTCTTTTTCATCAACGCAACAACACACCCACACTTTATTTATTTACTTAGTTACCACAAAGTTTTCATAAATATTACCAACGCAACTATTTTCACAAGTCCCTGTGTTCGACCCTAGACTTACCAGGAAACTCAGAGGAATTTACACTTGAATTCTGCTGGGGAAACTTGAGTGCACAACGCAATCCATCAACGCATATCATCCATATTTCCATTCATAAAATAATGCATCAGTATTCTTAGCTCAAACGTTTGTTTGGTGATCTTTAAACCTAAATGGAGGTAAACGAAATCGAGGGCTTATAGAGTTCTTTTACTTTGTAATTTTTCTAAAAACATTATTATTTATGGACGTTTTCACTTTAAATAAACATATTCACATATAGCATATTATTTTATAAATTGGACGTCTCAATCTAAAGTTGAACAAATGCTAAAGTGCTGAGAGCAAAAATGTTATTTTAACTTTTACATTATAGGCTAATTTACATAAAATACCCCTAAATTTTGTATTTTGTGTCAAAAATACTATTGAACTTTCAAAAGTTTTAAAGATACCTTTAAAATTCCAAATTGAGTTAAAAAATACCTTTATCGTTAGTTTTGAATGGAAACCATTTGTGTTTTGTGTCAAAAATACCCTTGAATTTCCAAAAGTTTTAAAACACCCTCAAACTTTTTTAAAAGGTTCAAAAATACCTTTGTCGTTATATGAACAAAAATAGTTAATATTGTCTCACTTCTTTATTTTCTATTTTTTTTTTCTCCCATCATTTCTTCAATACCCTCTTACGCCTATTTTTGTTAATCATCTGACATTTGTTTATCTAAAATAAGTAAGTAAATAAAACTGCACACTTTAGTTAAGATATATGAGACTATAATAAAAGAGAATAAAGGAAGTACCAAGGGATTTTAGGACTTACATGTTTTAACAAAGTTATATTTTAGTAGTTAAGCGTGTGTTAATAACCAAATACATTATTCTGTTTGACTAGTTATTGTTTTGGTATGTTTTCATGGGAGATTTTGATTTTAGAATTTTGTGAGATTTCATGTTTTAACTAAAATTTTGGTTGTTGAGAAAATTTTGTATAAGCTAAGAATTGAAAAATTAAGAAAACCTGAAAGTATCTATATGAAAAAAATAATAATAATAATAAGGACATCTGTATAGTCTATTTTAAAATTGGTTCTTTTTTAATTTAAGAAATTTTCAAATAAATTGACCATATTGATGGTAGAGAGACATTTTAAAACTTTTTTCATTTTAAAATTATTTTTGCAACAAAGTATTTACGATTTTTGTTTATATATTAATGGTGAAAGTATTTTTTTTTTTTACTTTTTTAAATAATATCATTTTTGAAACTTTTGAAAGTTCGAACGTAATTTTGAAACTTTTAAATGTTCAAGAATACTTTTTAAATAAAATTTTAATCCAAAACCAACTGCATGGACATTTATTATTAAAACTCTTCTTGAAAATATAAGGTTACATTTTAAACTTTTGAAAGTTCGGAGATATTTTTTACAAAATTTATAAAATTTAACATTTATAAATAAACAATTAATTTATTCACATTTTTCTCTTTCCGCGACGGTGGCGCAACAATTAGCGCGTCAGGTTATCGGCCATTTGTTGCAGCTTTTGCCAAAAGAAATTAATTGGAGGGCGAGCGAGACGATTGGGCCCCTTTGACTTGGACCTTTAATATTAATATTGTTGTTTTCAAAACTTATTAGAGAAATATTGTTGTTTTGGGAATTCAAGGCTAGAAGTCGAATGTTGAGAACTCGACTAACAAAGAAAAATTTGGAAACAATACATAAGCCGAAACTTCAACTTTCGACAAGGAAAATCTCGCGAATCTCGCTTAGGTTATCGAAGGTTGAAGTTTCAACACACATCCATCCTCGAGATTGCAGGTTTATTACTTTTCTTTTTCCCTCATAGAGGAAATAAAGTAATGAGATGGTATACTATATGTATCTGTGTACTCGAGCTGCTTCTAACAACCTATGTATTTTGTTATCATTTCGAATTAGACGGAGGTTAGTGGGATTGACATGAGGGGGTGGGGATGGCTATATTTCTGGGAGCGAACTCCAGGTGAATATGAAGCGCATGGATACAAGTTATGCCTTGGAATGAAAGACAATTCCGAATAAGCTTTGTCTACAAACAAAAAAGTAGATCCATAATCAAAAAAATGTTTGTGATTGTTACAGAAGAAATGAAAGCTAGTAATCATTAATGGAAAAATAACAACAATAACAGAGAGAGCGAGATATTGAGAGAGAGCGAGAGTGAGAGAGCGAGAGCGAGAGCAAGAGAGCGAAATCCTAGCAAAGAGCGAGAATGAGAGAGCAAGATCTTAGGAGAGAGTGAGAGTCTTCACTTTTAATTTGAACTTTCCATAGGAAAATATATATAAAAAAAAGAGAAACGACCTAATAATCATACTATAATTGAATAATCATTAGATTA